>NC_065547.1:33139897-33444862 GCF_022605725.1 Anthonomus grandis grandis | reverse complement strand
ATGATCATTTATTTCCTGATGACATCGACGATGAGACATCTGTTACTCCGGATGAAAGAATTAAATCAGAACAACTATTATCTGATCACAACAACCAAACTATTGTAACTACTAGCTCAGATAAAAATGTACGTCAAGAGCCAACTGACTGTGGGCATCCGCCAAAACGTCCTGCAAAAAGAGCAGCTAAAAGAAAAGAAGAATTTGATATTGAAGAATTTTTGAAATTAGAGCAACAAAAAATTGACGTTCCTAAAGCAAATAATTCCGTTTCATCGACACAATCTCAGATTACTCAGGATGATGACTATCACTTTCTTATGAGTTTCCATACACCGCTAAAAAAAAAGCGTTTCGAAACAAAGATGTGGTTTCGTCTCAAGATGCAGGAACTGCTTTACCAAGCCACAGTGAACGAGCACCATGTTGAAAATATAAGTTTTGCCAATAATATGCCGACTCATCAGCCTCAAATGAGACACACTTTTGTGGCAACACCATTGGCTTCGCCCGCTTATTCCACAGAAACAAATAGTTCTTACACAATTCTCTCCTGAAGCAAAAAGACATATTTTATACGTTTACACTTCTATTTGTTTATTTTTCTAAAATAACTGTAACGAATTTGAAATAAAATATTTAAGTACTCACATATATCTCAGCATTTTTTTCTTACCTTAACGTTACGGCAAGGCGTTCTTTAACGCTGATTGGAACCCTCCAGTTTGTTGTCACTTTTTCCACTAATGGTGTTTCCATTTTCAATAAGTATGAATGTTTCCAAAGACATTCGGAAATATTCTCGAAATTTGTCAGGATATAGGGTTAATTCGGAGAACAAATGATGAAATTCTCCGTAGGTTAATCGTTCACGATAAATTTCATGTACCCATTTCTTTTTTTTACTTCATTTTTTTTATATACATATATCGTAAAAATGAATTTTCTAATAATAATAATTCCATGGTAGCTGGAACTGACGCAGGCAGAGGTTTGAAAGTTACTACGCTTTTGTTTATTGCCTTCTATTCAAACACAACCAAAATATAGCAATTAATCAAAAGCAAAGCTTATCGATTAATCGCGTCCTGTGTGCACGTACACTAACAGTCAACGTACGCGTGCAACTAAATCCTTATGACTGGCAAACCAAAGAAGCGGAGCAGCTACCTTTTAACGAGTTCGGGACAGTTAAATCGCGGTCCGAAGTAGTTTAGACTAGGACAAATCAGTTTTTTCTAATCATACTTAGTTTATTTTAGGAAAAACTAGTTTCGGCTAGGATAAACTAGTTCATCCTATCGCTCTTCGGATAAACTGATTTGGCCTAGGAAAAACTAGTTTATCCTAAAATCGGGTTGGTCCGGTAACATACATATACAAGCACATGAGCACATGCCTTAAATTAATAAAATTAACTTTTTTTTTTAAATGTTTTGGATTTTTGCATTTGAATCGTCTAGTCTAAATTAAAAAAAATAGGTACAAAAATTTCAAAAATATTAAAACAAAGTCAGTGAAGATAAATTTAATCAAACCTACATAAAAATAACAAAAAAATTAATGTAATAAAAAAATTGAAAAATAAACATAATCAGTCGAATATTATACGCGATCGGATAACTCCACGATTGGAAATAAATATAGGACTTAAAGGAGACCTAGGAGAAAACGAAAGTTTCAGTTGCCAAATCAAAATTTCAACTCTTAAATAGAAATTTCAACTTAATTAACAAACTCTGCCAGAATCTGAAATATTTATAATATTATACCTGATTTCGCTCCAGAAGCGTAAAACTTTTAATTTTCATTGGCCAATTAATCCGCAACGTAAACCCCAATTTTCCCATCTTCAGCGGGGTTCATTTACTATCTACGTTCCTTAATTATTTTCCTGGTTTCCGATGTCACTCCTTCGCAAAATTAAGCACCAACTTGCGGTCAAACCCTTAATCTCAGAGGAGAGAAGAGGAAATCGATAATAATTATATTGAATAACATGAATAAATAATTTTGTTTCAACAAATAGGGCAATGAAGGTGGTTGGTTTTATTCATAGGTCAAGTATTGCCTTGTCTAGGTTACTTTCAGATCTTGATAGACCAATTTTCGTGTTTAGGTTCTTATCTTAGAACTGTTATATTGAGAAGCTCAAAAAAGTCCAAAATAAATTTTTGAAAATTGTTGTAGTTAAAAGTAGCTATCACAAGGACGAATAAAATTTATCAGTAAGTGAGGATAGGGTTAGTCAAAACGAATTCTACTAGATTAGTGTTGTCTGCATAATTAATGTTTTTCTATAGACATTTATATACACTCCTCAGTTGTTATAATTTTTTAAACTTAGAATTCCTTCTCGAGATATCGGACTCTCTGAAACTTTTGTAATACCAATTTGTCACACTAATTATGGCATGAATGAACCAACTACATGGCTGGTTCGCAGTATTAATGACCTGTTTTGACAAATAGATAGCTATACTATAGATACTATATACTATACAGGGTGTCCGGAAGCTAGATGCAATCCTTTAAGGGGGTGATAGCTGACTTAAATTCAAACATTTTAAGCTAAATATGTGTAAGTCAAAATTTGTTTATAAATTTTTTATGGCAATTTTTGCATTTTTCTCAAGAAATACCAAAATTTCACACTTAAACGGTAATAGAGCGCAAGTTACAATTAGTATGAAAGTTTCAAAGTTTATTTTGTTTTGTCTAATGTGTATTAATAAAAATACGATTAATTCCAAGCTTCTGTATAAACTTATAGAAAAAATAGAGTCATTGAAACGCCCTTTATTTTTAGATATCACTCATGCCGATGCCTGGCCAATTCTCAGAATTATGGCCTCTTTTGTACCCCAGGTCATGTAAACAAAAATTATTAGACTGAGACCTCTCATAAGCCTACTAAGCATTAGAGCCCCGATTGTGGGGTTATTTTAGGTTTTAATGTTAAATAAAACACAATTTTGTTTAAACTATTTATTGTTCATGTTTAAAATGCAATCCATTATTTCTAATACAGGCACGAGCCCTTTTTGTTACTTCGGTGGTGGTTACTCTTATGGTCATATCTTCTTTCATCCTATCAAATGCTTCTGAAATGCATAATTCTGAGAATTGGCCAGGCATCGGCATGAGTGATATCTTAAAATAAAGGGCAGAAGCTAGGCATATTTTTAGAGAGGTTTGAACGACGAAAGCATTTTCATAACAATTATTTAAACATAAAACAAAGCATTTTTATTTTAACTCCGTATTTCTTTTTTACGTTTCAATATCTCTGTTTTTTTTAATAAGTTTACACAGAAGCTTGAAATTGATCGTATTTTTATTAATACACATTAGACAAAACAAAATAAACTTTGAAACTCCGATACTAATTTTAACTTGCGCTCTATTACCGTTTAAGTGTGAAATTTTGGTATTTCTTGAGAAAAATGCAAAAATTGCCATAAAAAAATTATAAACAAATTTCGACCTACACATATTTAGCTTAAAATGTTTGAAATTAAGTTAGCTATCACCCCCTTAAAGGATTGCCTCCAGCTTCCGGACACCCTGTATACTATAGATAGCAAACTAAGTTAAATTTTATAATTTGTTCTTTCTTCAATCATGGACTTGTTAGTTATTTATGTTAGATAACGTACTAATTATTTACTGTGATGGATTTTTTATATACAGTGCTTTTCCTTAATGTCCTTCCCCTCTTTATTTTTTGAACGGATCAATTCAACATATTGAAACTTGAGGTAATGCAATTGATAAATGAATATTATATTTTAAAGCAAAATTGACAGATGAAAATTTCAAGATGGCTCCTGGGCGCTATCTTGAAAAAAAATTAAATGGAAAGGATGGTCTTGTGGCACGTCATTTTGAAGCTCCTACCACAAAATGGTGGTACATTTAATATTTACCTGAATACATTAACATTTAACTTGATATATCGAATAAATACATTGAGTTCAATTATGAAGATGCTGGAAATGGTTGCCTTGAACTTCTTGACAGAAGAACAGTCGGTCCGAAATTTCACACCGAACATTTTCAAATACACTAACATCGATATTTCTACAAATATTCGTTATTGTCTATCGTAAATCCAATACTGAAGCAGGTTTAGTTTCGTACACCTTTTGCTTCAAATAGCCTCATAAAAAAGTCTAGAGGTGTCAAATCTGGCGAGTGAACTGGCCATTCCACAGGTTCTCGACGGCCAATCCAATGACAGGGGAAATTGTTATCTAAATAGTTCCGAACTTGTATGGAGTTCTGAACTATTATAGTCTGGTGGAGCTTCATCTTGCTGGAATACAATATCCATATCGAATTCATTAGGATTCGTATCGACAACTTCGGTGATAAGAGGGTCAATAGTATTTTCCAGTATATCCAAATACAGTTCCCCTGCCCAAAAGTTTATTTTCTCTGGATATTGTGTATGAGTTTCCCGGAGACGTGAGGATTAGTGTCACTCCAATAACGACAATTTTGTCTATGAACATTACCGTTGAGAAGAAATGTATATTCTTCACTAAAACAAATTTTATGAAGATAGGTAGGATACCGTGCAATGGTTTCCGTCACAGTTTCGCAAAATTCTGTTTTTTCGTCAGGGTCATCTTCAGTTAACTTGTGTATAATTTGGATTTTGTACGGATGATACTTATTACTTTTCAAAAGTCTCCATAGGCTTTTTGTTGTTTACACTATCAGTAGTTGTACATTTAGATAGGAGTTCCCGTAAATATTTTCTACAAATAGGACGATTCGAGAAATGATCGTTGAAAAGCCTTTCGGTTTCATAAAAGTTACTTGTCGCACCGTAAATAAAAATCGCTTCGAGTTTTTCTTCCAATGGACGAGAATGGACCATTTTAAGCTACTACCACTAAAACTGAAAACTAAATAAGACTATTTTAACTGCACAATGATATTTGTTTTCGTACTGATAGTTTTGCCACTGCCAACAAAAAAAACCAAAACAAACTCTTATCGAAATTATCGCTGTCGCTGTGGATGCGGCAAAGAATAACAATTATTTGTAGAGATATGCATGTCAGTGTTTTGGTATTCAGTTAATTATTAAATGTACCACCATTTTGTAGTAGGTAAAGATATTGAATTTATATTCTAGGGTTATAAAGTACTCTCAGGAGCTTAAAAATGATGGCACATCATTTTTCACAAGACCACCCTTTCCATTAAATTTTTTCCCAAGATGGCGCCCAGCAGCCAACTGTAGTGTGATACTTAACTTAGACATAAGAAGAGTGATTCTTAGATGTAATTTGTTATATACTTCTATAATTACAATGTTAATGGATGGAATATACTAAATATTATTTTTTTAATGAAATATCGGTGTCGTCCGCATACTATGTATAAAAAAAACCGGCCTTAATAATTAATTTTTGCTTTCGTTGACGAGAATTTCAAAGGGTCTTTGTGAACCTCCTTCCTGGAAATTAAGAGCGAGACGCGTTCATTAAATATTTAAGAAACTGCAGTACGAAGGTTAAATTAGATTAAATTTTATGAAAAACACAGAAGATTGATTGACATTGTTAGCTGTGAAAATAATTGAGAAACTGTTTCTTGGTAATTGAACATTTTCAATTTGTTTATCAAAATCCACAAATTTAAGATTTAAAGAAGTAGATACTTATTTCAGTCAGTCAGTCAGATTTATCGTTCTCACACTTCCATCTTCTAAAAAGTTCACTACACCATAAAATGATGCTCGCGATGGAAGTCGCCGTTGAGGATATCGCATGGTCAAAGTTTACTGAATAAAATACTTAGTAAATTATTCAGTGAACTTTGATACAGTTCAATGGCTATTAATATTCCGTTCAGATTCACCATAGATAAGGACCATTTCAACTTTTTCATATATTGTTAGGCATTTCATAGTCACTGAACAAAATAGTCAAGTATTTGATAACTGAACGAATACTGTTAACCAAAATAAACTCTCATTTACTTTATTCATTAGTAATTGTTTACAATCGCCTGAAATACCTGGGATAAACAGTGAGATCTGTTCACTATAGAAAATTTTCGCATCATAACAACTTGCATTGATCATTGATCAACAATGGCTTGTCACAACAATGTTGAAGAATTGCTGAACCAAAGCTATTCATGTTTCATTGTTGTTAATGTCATTGTCAAGGAAAAAATTCGTAAAAGAATCAAGAATTAATATCTTGAAAAGGAGATGTCGCATGTAAAAAAGTGTCAGATGAAAGTTACTTATTTTTTTAAGCTAAATCATATACGATTAAAAAAAATAGAGGTTTTTATGCAAAAAAGAGAAGTTGAACTTCATTTGACCTTGAAGACGTCTACTCAATTATTCATTATTCATTTTATTTATATATATATAAATAAAATGAATAATTCCTAAATCAAAGCTAAAGAACCGAAAATAGAAACTCAACCCTAAGAATCTTCCACCTCTACCCCTCCACTTCCAATGCACTGTCTTCGCTGAGTAGGCCCGTCGTCTCAATAAAGGCTTGCTCGTTGTCCCAGTTCAGATCTTTAAGATCTTCCCATTAGAATGTCGTCGCTCCAAAAATTTTCCTTCTCAGGCTACCTTACCTATCGCAAATTTCTAATATGCCGTATGAAGTTTCCTCCCCTATATTGAATTTCGAACAGAGTGGATTTTCTCTTATACCAAGAAGTTGTAGATACCAGTTTAGGCAGTAATACCTAGTTAGGATTCCCACCAAGTCTTTGATTCCCTGTCATCTCTTTGTTAGCAGTCGCCTTACTTTAGATCCGCCATGATCTTGTATCGTCTCTTTGGCCTGTCAACATCCTTTTGTTCTCCATTTCTTCTTTGTTTTTTTCATAGGCCCAATTGTAAAATTCCTGGGAAATTGTTTTTTTTACTGACGTCGAAACACAGCTGAAGGCTAATGGAACCTTGACTTGCTAGTTCGTCAGTCCGTCCATAGCCAAGAAATTATTGGCGGCTGGAATTGTAGAATTGTGAATGATCAGCTATAGTATATTTTGGGTAAGTCAACACTTTCCAGAAAGTAATTATTAACATAGCACACATGTTACTCGCTTCAGACACTACTTCTAAATCAAAGAAATTTAATTCGGCAGAGTTTTAGTTCCGGGTAAAACAGTCTTTAGATAGTTTCATAACTATTTCGAATTACTTCTCTTTTGATTTCTTTGACCATGTTTTCTTTTCATACTTGTTCCAATGTTCAGTTAAAAAAAAAACTGCCCTATTATATGTTATGTCTCTTTCACGCGACATATTGGTCATAAACCATTTTTGGTAAAGAAATTTCTGTTTACTGACAATTTTCGTAATGGGACACATACACCTTAGATGTTTATTATTGGTTACAATGTAGTTAATGAATATCTGATTTTTAGCTATGTTTTAACAATTTGGCTAGTAATGCTCTTGATTTTATCAGAATAAATGAGTCTCTAAGCAGATTAAAGTTAAAGTAACCTATGATAATATTTGTTTCACTGATGACTGACGAAGTCACTGACTTGGACTATATAATCGTCAAAAACTTTAAGAAACTTAGGATCATGCTTTTGACGTGAATGGTAAATGACAATCCGGAACATTTCTAAAGATAACAACCACAAATTGTTATCAATACTCCATACACTTTTAACTCTATATTTAATGTTATTTCTTATAAGCGCTAATACTCCTCCGATATATCTAGTGCTAATATCCACGAATTCCAAGTTCACATAGTTCGATTTCCTTTAACATGTAAGTCAAGCTTAATAATAATATCCGAGGTTTCCAATCATTAAGTAATAGAGTTTATTTCATAATGATTTATAAGTTTGTTTAGGTAGTGCAGGCAACTAAATAGACTATATCGAAGCTTAAAACAGTATTTAAATCTAATTAGTATTTTATATACCTTCTAGTTTGAATTTATTTGATTCTATTATAAAATTCAACCAATATTTTTTGTTTGAAACAATTTTCACATTTAATCCTTCAACATAACATTTCTTGATATTATGACCCACTATTCCATTTAACATTTGTAAGGTTAGTTCCACCCTGGTTAAGCCGGTTTGTTTTTGTTTAGCCACCCTGTATATATATATTATACAGGGTTATATTTATTATTTATTATATTTATATAGGGTTATATATATATATATATATATATATATATATATAGTGGTGCTAAAGAAGTTTTACTTCATACTTCAGTCGTGTGGTCTCAAGCGCACTAATTTTTAACTAATTTTATCACTCCATCATTCTTAGTAGGTTTCCCAAACAATCCAGCATCTATGTCCGATGGATTGACCTTGCTTCTAATATCCTTGTTGACTGCCTTCTTTTACTTACTTTACAATAACTATTTTATTATTCTTTTGAACTGCTTCGCATAAGACCCCGAATTTCCATTTGGTCGAATCGATGTGGTTGACTTGCTCTCTTGAGGCTGGCAACTTTAATCTTTAGGTTGAGGTTTTGCACTACCAACATATCAAACATTTCGCTACTCGAACTCTTTTGTGTTCGTCACCAAGAATTTGAAGTATTGTTAATCTTCCGATTTTTACAAGTCGCACCTCGAGGCAACGGTTTGTGACTAGCACTTCTTTTCAAAATGAGTTCCTGGAGCGTCACAATTTTTGAGTAAGTCAAAAATATAATGAAGAGAAGCCTAGGGGAGACCTATATGAGCGCTGCTTAAGCAGCCACTGATCTATTACTCACCAGAAATCCTAGGAGACGAAGTCTACATTTTGCTTGTCAGCACTTTGCTTAGGAAAATGAACATTGAGTATAGGTTATGTTTACTGATGAATCCAGATTCTGTCTTTTTTCTGACGATAGACGTAATAGGGTGTACCAAACATCAGGAGAACGATATAGTAGTGCAATATAGTGGGAACCGCGAACGGGATTAGCACTTGTAGATAGAAAACGGCTTACTGCACAGAGGTATGACAATTACAGACATTTTAGAAGATCATATGGTCCCATTCGCCCCTATGTTGAAGATAAATTTCTGCTTATGCACGATAAGGCGTGACCCCACGTGGCAAGGGTGGTACAGGAGTACCTTGAAGAAGTCCAAATCGCTACCATGGATTGGCCACCCAGAAGCCCGAATATGATTTTTATTTGAAATTTTGGATCAAATAGATCAAGATCAAATAAGGACCCTAATTATCCGTATGAGGGATCGTTTTCGAGCCGTTATAAACGCCAGAGGGACAAATACCCGTTATTGTTTTTTTTTGTTATCGCAATTTATATATTTTATAATAGAATTATTTCATTTATTTTTTGGTATAAAATTTTAAAAACACATGTGTATTTTTATTTTAATTATTATTATTATTAATATTATTATTATTATTATTATTAAAATGACTTAACTTGTATAAAAAAAATCAATTTTAAAGAAACTCTTTATAATATCAAAAATCTAACTTTACCATTAAACTTGCAAGAAAAAATTAGTTGAAAAATAGCACCATGTCGACCATCCCTTGTTATGGTATTATTTTATTTTAATTAAATATAGAACATGCTATTTGGAAGAAAAACAATAAAAAGTCGTAACTTAAAAAATAAAAAATCTGATTTAAAATTTCATGGTTGACACTTGCCATTGACATTGACACCTCCATTAAATTTATTCCAGGAAATCGACCTGCAGGGCTTCTGCGAGTTTCTGGACACGTACCTGGAAATCGAGACGCCCCGGGAGCTCTGCAAGCACCTCTTCCTCTCGTTCGTCAGGAAAAGTGTCAAAGTGGAAGGTAAAGCGTTCAAAGAGATGACGGTCCTCAGCTCGACTACCGCTTGCGCTCCCATAACGTCGCATAATCGAGGTTACTAACAATTTATGTTTGCTTTTTTTTGCTTTGCTGTTTGTTACTCTGTTAATTGAAGTTTGCTTGGTATTAATATTAAAACTCATATTATTTAATAAGTTATTTGTGCTTTAGGAAGAGCGAAGTTAGATTGACAGCGAGTCAATATACTTTTATTGATGGATTACTGGTTTTTGTAAATATTGTTTTATTTAAAATTTTGGATTATTGAAAAAATAAGAGGCAGTAGGGTAAGATGGGACCACGGGTTAAACCGAATTCTTCTTGTTTTGGAAGGAAAACGTGCTGCCGTCTACTCTACAATCCAGTAACTATTTACTGTGCAAACGAATAATAAAACAAGTTCTCAAACAAGCCCTCGCCAGGCTTTGGTGCTTTGGAGGTCGACTTTACTCTTCCAAAAAACATTCTGTCAAAACTTTTTGGTTGAATGATCATGAATTAGGTGGGTGCCTTGTCCTGTTCGGTAACCCAAAATAAGCAAATATAGTGTACGTTTTTAATTTAAAGTAAGAAGTGTACACAAGAAAATAAAAGCGGAAAAAAGACATTTAAAAGTTAGTAAAAATGTACTGGTGATGGACAGTCTCCTCAGGAAGCTAGAACTTCTATGCACAGGCATACGCGGACAACGGACTAGTGATGGTCACGGGTAAATTCGTGAACACAGTCTGTGAGCGGATGCAAGTCGCGTGCAGGATCGTGGAACAGTGGTTGACCGTCGGTCAACCCTGAAAAGACCGAGCTCATTCTCTTTACTTAAGAGGCGGAATTTGACAGGCCTTAAATCTCCCATTAAGTATTAGCCTCGCCTAACTTTGAGGTAGTAGGTCAAATACTTGGGAGTTACTTTAGACAGCAAGCTCACATTTAAAACTCACGTAGAGCAGGCAGTAAATAAGGCAACAGCCCTAATATGGCAATTACGGCGAACAATAGGTACAAGATGGGGTCTAAAACCCCACGTTTTCCAGTGCCTTTATATTGCAGTCATACGACCCAGGATCTCGTACGGATCCGTAATATGGTGGCCAGCCGTATTGAGGGTCATCAACGCCCAAAAGCTGACCAGACTGCAAAGACTGGCCTGCTTGGGAATTACTGGAGCTATGAGAACAACACCTGTGGCACCACTAAATATTCTTCTTGGGCTACCGGATCTCCCAGTCTGGATTGAGAGGGAGGCCATGGCGGCGCATAAGAAGATGAAAGATAGCGAAGGGTGGCGCAATGCTCACTTAAGACAAGGCCATATGACGATTGCTCTCAGGATGTGTAAGAACATACCAATTCCGACATCCAGATGCACTACAGAAAGTGGCAAACTAAGGTTAAAGAACGGATTTCAAGTCGAAATCCCGACATGGGAAAAATGGTCGGCGTACCAAATTAAAGAGCCAAGTGGTTTCCAGGCCTGGTACACAGATGAATCATGGATGAAAAGCACCAATTCAGCCGGAGCCGGAGTGTACAGGATGGAAACGAACACAGGGGAATCCTTCCCGCTAGGGAAACACAGTTTTCCAAGCGGAGGTGTTTGCTATACTCGGAGTAGCAAACAAACGAGAGGCATTGGAAGGTAACGGGGGGATTTGCATCTACTCCGATAGTCAAGCTTCCCTCAAGGCGATTTAGAAACCCAGGGCCAGCTCAGCGCTAGTCCAGGAATGCAGAGACGCCTTGAAAAGGCTTGCAGTACACAGGGAAGTGAGACTGAGGTGGATCCCAGGACACCAAGGTGTCAAGGGCAATGAGCGGGCCGATGAATTGGCAAGACAAGATTCCGTTAACCCTTTCGTAGGCCCTGAACCTTGTCTCGGTCAAAGCAAATCTTCCAGGCACTTAATAATTAGGCCTGGGAAAAAACAAGGAAGAATTGCAGAAGGACAGAAGGATGTAGACAGGCCAAGGAAATGATACCAGACCATGACGGCCCTAAAGCAAGGCAACTGCTAACAAAGACCCGACAGAGTATCAAAAAGTTGGTGGGAATCCTGACTGGGCACAACAGTCTAAACAGGCAGCTACAACTTCTTGGTATAAGAGAAAGCCCACTCTGTCCGAATTGCGGTACAGGGGAGGAAACTTCATACAACATACTAGGTATCTGTGATAGGTGGAGTCGCCTGAGAAGGAAAACTTTTGGAGCAACGACACTCCAACGGGAATTTCTTAAAGATCTGGACTGGGACAACGTGCAAGCCTTTATTAAAAGGACAGGCCGACCCAGTAAAGACCATGCATTGGGAGTGGAGTTGTAGGGGTGGGTGGTTCTGGGGTTGGCGAAAATGGACAGTTCAGGCCTACTTGCCGAGCTCTAGCTCGCCCACCCTTACTACTACTATTACTAAAAATGTAACAAGATAATACATCAGTCAACTGGACATTGGTAAAATACATAATAGTGGACTCGAATAAATTGGACGAAAGTGTGTAAAAATGTCAGAGTTGTTGGATTTAAAAGTTGCTGAGCTGAAAAGGGAGCTGGAGGAAAGGGACTGTAATTCGACGGGAAATTAAGCGACATTGCAGCGGCGGCTTCCTAAAGTATTACTTGAGGAAGGCACAACTTTGTTTTTGCTGCTGCAAGCAATGTTGGCAGAAAGTCTGGAAGCTAAACTGCTGGAAAATACTGCAAAAAGATGGAAGAACGTTTGAAAATAGAATTTCTAAAAAATTCTGCTACTCTGAGAGAGGAATATAAGCCAGATTGGAAGAAAAGATTTTGGAAAATAATGTCAATTCAAAAAGTAAGCTAAAACAGAATTCTGCTAAGTTGGAAGAATAGATTTTAAAGAAAATAAAAGAATTAAAAGAAGAAATTATGGAAAAATCCTCTTCGTCAACACAATCGATAAACTTCCCTGTGGTCCTGCCGCAGTGGACCACAAGAGCGTAATTTGGGCTGATGCACCTTAAACCGCCTCAATTTGATGGTATATCCTGGAATACATTGGCCTTGAGAGGAGATGCTCCTGCCATCCTGAAAAGAATGTCCTTAGAAGAAAATTAAGTATAAGACTACCCAGTGAGGCATAAAGAAATGCGTTATAGCCAGTCACACTTAAAACATGAATTTCTACGCAGCTGAAAAATTGGTGCCAAAAATCAGGGAAAGCCTTGTAAGAATTTGAAGCCGACATTGCACGTTTGATACGACTGGGATATGCAGATGTTTGATAGTCCAAGCACTTCCGGATGGATTGTGCGATGGTGAAATAAGGCAGTACTTACTACTATCCACCTAAGCTAGTAGATGCACGGCTTCTGGAATTCTAAGCTGTCGAGAATACAAACAAGGCTCGGGTTCGGCTAATGATTCCAGAATGAGATGACTTTGAGAAATTTGTTAAGGCAATTGGCGGGCATGGCCTCCCCGACCAGAAGTTGGAGTGTTAAGAATATGACAAAGCAGATCCACTCTCGTCAAACTAAGGAAGTTCGATGCGAAGAAGTTTTCTCCTAATGTGAAGTCATATTGGGCATAATGGAATTCCCTAATTTTGGAAGATATACTCTTGCGGCGGAAAATAGTTGACCACGATGGCAAAGACGAAAGAAGGCAAATCGTTGTGCCTAAATGTTGAATTTCGAAGTTGATAGAAAATCACTTTGTCAGAAAAACACGTTGAAGTAACGAAAACCCTGGGAAAACTGTGACTGTGACTGGTCACAGTGTGACTGGTGTAGAAAAGTCCTTGTCTGTCCAGCAATTAATAGTTTTCAGAGAAAGCAGATGGTTTTGCGGCGTCAGTATAACATGGCAAGATCCTTTGAAAGGATTACTATTGGTATTATTTGTCCGTTTCCCGAATCAAGAGCAGTGAATAAGTACCTTATGCACATGATTCTGCTCAAGATGCCAGCTCGAATTAAAGACACAAGAAGTCGTCAACAATGTTTTTTACAAAATAGAAAAGCAGCCGTGGAGTAAATCTCAAATCATTTACTTTATTCGATTGGCTCCTTATTGTGGAAGACGGTGAGCTGTGACAAATTCAATTAAAATCGAATTAACATTGGACGATTTCATGGCTTAATATTCTAATGGTTGAAAGAGTCGGTACTGCATGACCTGTGAAGTGCAGCAAGATCTATTTACTGCGCCAGCTGAGTATGCTCTAGGCACAATGTGTAGCTAAGATTTTACAAATATATTAAGGATTAGCTGAAGTTTATTGTAGAAAGTTCCCCGGAATCAGTCAAGCACTAGAGATAACTGATAGAGTCTGGTAGAAAGATTTTTTTAAACTGGTTATCAAGGAGGCGTCAGAAAGCCAAAATCAGAAGCCAAGCTATAAGGACGTTTGGGACGCTTTATATTCCCTAAAGGAGAAATTGGTTGCCGATCACCTAAGAAACTTAGCAGTTTCTAAACTCGCATACGGACTCAATAACCTGGACTAAAAGATGATTCGCAGCATGTTAAAAGTAGTCTACTGGTACGCAAGTTCGGGTTTGCTATAAACATTCCCAAGGTCGTCCTCTGAAAATTGTTGATTTTTATTCCTACAAGATGTCCAAGTGCAAGAGGGAAACCTGCCGATATCGACATCCACCATCTTTGGAATCATTTCGGGCCGAGGTGAGCTTAGGGAGGGGGTAGTGTAGCGATATTGTAAATACCGATAAACCAGCTGATTCTGTCTTTCCGGAATGAGAAATAGCACGCCGCACGATTTCTAGAAAGTTCGCGAGAATCGTCTGGAACAGTGTTCAGCCGAATATAGAAAGGGTCGTATCGCCGATAGTTGTCAGTTCAGTGAAGTAAATTTCGGAATATGAGCGCGAAATTTAAATAGTTATAAATAAATATTTGCAGTAGTAAGATTTTTAAAAATAATGTCAATTTAAAAAGCGAGCTAGAACAGAATTCTGTTAGTTTGGAGCAAAAGATTTTAAAGAAAAAGAAAGAATTAAAAGAAGAAATTATGAAACAATGTTCTTTGTCAACAATATCGATGAACTGCCTTGTGGACCTGCAGCAGAGGACCACAAGAGCGAAGTTTGTGTCAATACGGTAAATGTTGGGTCGCAAACCGCTATAATTTGATTGTATATTCTGCAATACATTGGCCTTGAGAGGAAATGCTCCTGATATCCAGCAAAGAATGTCTCCAGAAGAATAATAAGTGTACGACCACCAAGTGAGGCATTTGGAGAATTATGGCCAGTCACACCTGGAGCTTGTCTACCACACGCAGCTGAAAAATCGGAGCCAAAAGTCAGGGGAAGCCTTGTAAGAATTTGAAGCCGACATTGCACGTTGGATTGGACTGGGATATGCAGATGTCTCGGTAAAAATCATGAAATGTTTGACAGTCCAAGCACTCCCGGATGGACTGTGAGAAGGTGAAATAAGGCAGCACCTACTACTAGCACAGCCACCACGCTAGTAGATGCACTAACACGGATCCTGGAATACGAAGCTACCAAGAATACAAACAAAGCTCGTGTTCGGGAAGTGATTTTGTGATTTTGAGAAATTTGTCAAGGCAATTGGAGGACATGGCCGCCAGGGCCAGAACTTGGAGTATTGGAAACGTGACAAAGCAAGGCACGTAAAGACATCTTTTAGAAACCGCTAAGATTTTTAAAATGTAATTTTGTACCACATTTTAGGGGTTTTAGAGAGGTCTGATATAATTCACCCCATATAACAATACCGCATCTAATTAATGATTCAATCAAAGGTTTATAAACAGCGGTCAGCAGTTTCGTGCTTGGAATTTGCTTTAGAGTGTAAAATTGGTTAGAGTTAGAATGTGCTGATTCCATTTTAGATATTTATCGATTATAACACACATTTTTATTAATATTCTGTTATGTATTGTTTTCTGTAACAAAGGAATTAAATTTAGAGCAGTTCGCTTCAGCTACTGAAAATGCAATATAGTAAGTTTTTGATATGTTAAGTAATAATTTAAAAGTGTCTAGCCAGTTTCTTATCTTACCCACTCCAATTATTGCACTCTCTTTTACATTTTCCCAAGTTTTTCCAGAAAAAAATTATATACTTAAAAAAAAACTTGTTCACTTAATGTATCCCCAATGACTGCGAAACTGTTGCGAATAAATCTAATTTATTCATTTGTGCCAAAAAAAGTTTTAAAAACCTTTATTAGAGCCTTTTATAAAATGCGAGTTCAAGTAACAACTGATTCGCTCAAAAATCAGGTTCAATTATTAAATTTGTGAGTATTTGTATCTCTCTCGGAGTTTTTACGGAAGTTTTACTCCCGATTGCGTCAACTCTCCGAAGTTTTAGCGCTATTGGGAAACTTCATATTTAATAATCATTTTGAAACTTGTTTTTTCTCGTTGAATTTAAAAGCGGGAGAAAGATATTGATTTAGTTCCTTTTTTTGCTATGAACTTAATATTAAAGTAGTTTCTTTAGAAGGCCCTAGGAAAGGATTCTTAAAGAGTAGGATAGGGCTTACTTAAAATTTTAATTAATTTTGCATTTTTTTCCAATCACGAAAATAATTTATATTTAATGTAAAAAAGGAAAGTGAAAAATACAAAAAACTATAAGATTTTTGTCAAAAGATACTTAACAATTAAAAAAAAATAGCAGGAAAATATATATATCGGTACAAGCTCATTAAATTTGTATTTTTTTTTGATTTCTGCTTAGTACTATCTGATTTTTGATTTTTTCATTAAATTACAATTTAGATATAAACAGAAAATGGGTCGGTGGGTTTTTATTAATTTTTAAAGAAGCTTTTTGACATTGCGGTAAGACTCAGTCAAAATATGCTTTATTGTATAGAATACTATTTTTTTATTACATTACAAAGCAAGATTACTTCACAAAGTAGTATCATATCGTAATACGTATTTAAAAATTTATTTTTAATCAGATAGGAATAAAATAGAATCTTTCATAATTACGTATATTGACATCAGACAGATACTAAACATAAAATTAGTAATATTTGTTATACATTTAGAAAGGGCAAGGATATGGATACATACGTAGATTCAAAAATGTCGCTATAAAGCACAGAAGCGGAAGAAAAAAAGCTCGTGATTAATCATAAAATTCCACAATAATATAAAAAACTCGTGATATCAAAAACTGCCCCATTTAACGGGTAAAATATTTAAATAATGTTCCTAGGCAGATGGCCAAATATTTTGACACCCTCATAAAATATTGATCTACCAGTAAGAGCAGATGCAAGAATCGGAAGACTTAACTCAGTTACGTATTGGGTCAAATATTTTATGTTTTTTTATTCAAATCTATGTTACTTCTTGTATAACTTCCATTATGTAAATACCGATGACTGTAAGGATGTTCTCCTTTCTAAATAATAAAGGACATGAATCACGAGGCTTAGCCCTGCAAATGTATCTAAGAGCTCACTTCTGCAGTATAAAACAGACTGAACAACGCATCTATTGGCATTACACCAAAAGCAGATGCCATAACGAGGTCAGAACTCTAAACCCACAGCTTAACAGCAAACGAGCCAGCTGAGATTTTGCTGGCAAGATCAACTATATGAACCTTAAATCTAAGTTACTAGGATACTGCACAATCGTGTTCGGAGCAATAGGAATATCGCTTAGGCTGCCTATAAAGTACAAAACCTTTTTTTTTGCGAAAGTTCAACGATAGTCGATTGGAATGAAACCGGGTCTTTATCCTACGAAAATCCTTTAGCAAAGTCGAATGCAAGAACGCACTGTTAGGGCCATACGAGACAACCATGATGTCATCAGCAAACAAAGAAAATTTTTTCGTGTATGCCAAGGTTTGCAAGATCATTGACATGCAGAAAAAAGTATAGGACTTTGAGCCCAGAAGGACACGCTGTTGACGTCTACCTAAATAAGATGAAAACCACAACTGTGTCACGTCCCTAAATCCATAGCGATGAAGTTTACGGAGCAATATGCCATGGCTCACACAGTCGAATGCCTTTGACAGATTAAAGAGTGTCGTCGAAGCCTCGCCACCAATAATCCAGGCATACAATTCAAAAAGAAAATTGTATACAGCATGATTTGTATTAAGATTTAGCAAGGATGTTATTATGACTTCAGAAAAGATATAATCCGTGCCTTAAGCATACTCTGAATGACTCAGGACAAAGGAAAGATAGATCTAAAGTTACAGGAATGGCACAGATTTCCATCCTTGTAAATAAGAATAATCTTGGGAAGCTTCAGACGATCCGAAATATTCTCACAGGCAGTGAAGTATTAATCGCATTCACGAGGTGGCATTTAAATTTTGTTGTAGATAATGTATTGAAGTAGTTTCAATCTTCTCTAAGTGGTAGAGCTCAGCGAGATACAAAAATAGTTCATCTGAAAGTGTTAATGTAAAGCATGGTGTACCGCAGGAAACGGTCTTGGGCTCCTTGCTATTTTTATTGTATATCAACGATATGGTGGTGTTGTTTGCGGACGATACAATGTTATATGTGGTGGGTACAGACATTCATCAACTGCAACAGGTCATGAACGTTGAACTCGATAACTTATTCATCTGGTTTCGTAGAAATAAACTAAGTTTAAATGCAAGTAAATCGAAGTTTTGTATATCTGGCAAGAGATCTAGATTAAGTTCTATAGACATATGCAATGTACAGATTTCTGTGAATGGGGAAAGTATTTTGTATGACAAAGAAATAAAATATTTGGGAACAATTTTCGATGTCAATCTGAATTTTCATGCTCATGTAGATTATGTAATGAGAAAATTTTCAAAAAAAGTTGGATTTATCACAAGAATTGGAAAAAAATTGTCAATTTACACCAAATTAAAACTTTACAACGCCTCTTCGTCATTTACAGTTCTATTCAACATTATTATTCAACTTGCCACAGTATAGAATTTACCAACTGGAAAGAATTCAAAATAGAGCTATAAGAGTGATTCTAAATTGTAATCGTTACACGCCTATTGTTTCTATGTTGGATGTCCTAGATATGTTGTCTATACATCAAAGAATGATGTATAACATCTATTTGTTTATTTTTAACTTAAAACATCAGATGTTCTCCAATTATATTTGTAATAAATTAAGAGTTTTTGGAGATATACATAACTATAATACGAGAAAACGTATAGACTTCATACTGGTCGACAGATGTAATCAATCCAAATGCATAATTTCATTTCTATACAAAGGTTTAATTCTATTTAACAATATTTATTATTTAGTTTCAGCGATATTACAAAAGCAAGAATTCGATTTATCAATAAGGATCTCAGGTTGTACAATTTGTCGATAATTATTTTTGTTTCGAATATTGTTTATTAACCTCCAACATTCCTTGGACCTGTTTGAACTGTTATGAGTAGGTAAACAAGAGTACTATGACGATTGCTTCCTTTTTTAGAAAAATTAATTTAAGAAAAACTAATGGTAGTATTAAATTTATAAGATTTACAATAGAGCAATTTACAGAACTTGGTTAATCAAGTAGTGACGAGTAGCAAGGAGAGCACAAATATTAAAAAGATCAAATTTATGAACTTTACACTTTAGTAATACAAAAACCTATGGATCAACAGAGAACTAGTAGCAAACGTCAGTAGATACCAATACTAGGAACCGTTGTTCCTATTGAACTAGGTCCACCACTTTATACCTGCCAAACGGTCAAGGCTTTTAGCTATTTCTGGATCTCCTATAAAACGCATGCCTCTCCATGTAAATACAGCAGCTCGCCCAGAGAGAGAGATAGAGCACCTCGATGCGACCAAGAAAAAAAAGATAGGCGCCAAAAACGTAAACAACAAATTACATCAGGAAACCGGCAAGAGCCAGCGAAGCTACGCCGGAGAATTCAGTGCAAGACATCAATACAGCAGCTCGAGTCTTAGCTGCGTTGAACTTAATCCGATTGCACTCACCCTACTCCAAAATGATATTAAGGTCGGCATTAGCCGTTATTACCTGACGATGCCTATGGCACTAGGCAATTTAGAATTATAGGAGGTATTGCACTGGGTGGCAGCTAAAGTCGCTGGTTGGGCGACTTGAAAGCAGACAATATACTGTCATTAGCCAAGCTGTAAACTGGTTTAGAAGCGTTGTTGAGAAGGTCGTTGATACATGTATTAGGAAGAGGGTAGAGGACAAAATACATCCCTGAGAAACTAGCGTTAATTTGAAACCTCTGCGAGATATCAACGACATTCTGGATGGATCGGCTCTCGAGGATGCTTCCAAATATACCTTTCCAGGTATTCCATCAGGGCCGGTGGCCTTGTGCTTAAGCCTTTGAACTTTTTTAAGATTTCTGTGACGCAAGATTATCTCTGGAATCGAAGAAGCCTTTCTCGGTCAAGTCGGTGATGTTTTGCCTTGTGGATTTACAGTAGAATTTATTGACAACATAAGACCTAGCAAGTCTCTCTTCTATTGCGGTGATTGCAATAGAACCATCTTCCCTAGTCAATGGTGGCATTTTTGACTTATAGAAAGCTTGACCGACTGGTTTTGCTCCAGTCCAGAACTATCTTAGTCTATTTGAGCAATTGAGAAGTTTGTTCTTTTGTCTCTCATTCTATTTTTCTTTGCAGACATCGATAATTCGCTTGCATGCATTTCTCAAGGCAACAAAGTTAACGCGCTTTGCAGGGCTTAATTCTTGGCGCCATTTGCGATAAGCACCATTTATGTTGTTGACTGCCTTGGTGCAATATTTATCGAAGCATGGTTTGCTGTCTGAAGAGCTTTTTAAGGTGTTTGGATTTATCTGCCTCGTTATCTGTCAAAATCACCTCTGAAATGTTGCCCGCGCGGAAGGATCATTGGTCCTGAAACAGGCATCATTCTAAGGAAACTAACAGAGGAAGCGTTTTAAGTCTCCAGTTGGCTGATGTATAATGCCAGACTATAATGTTGCGGTTGTTAATTTCTGATCTCATGTTCCATTGGTACATGTATAGTAATGTTGTATCCATCGCGAGAAATAGATCCAGAAGGCTGGCTCCCTGTCTATCAGATGTTCTGGTTTGCTCCCGTATAAACTGCGTTAGGCCGTGCTTGACTAATCGCAAAGTTTTCCGCTTGGCACCCCTCATCAATCCTGTTAGAATACGTCAATCAGTTGACCTTGTGGACGTCTCCCGCAATAGCAATTTCTGTATTTGCCAAGTTGTACCTAAATCGGGTGTGGAGATCGTCAGGATACGACATATGAACTTGGTTGTTTCCGAATTCACTTTCGTCTCTGCTAGAGCTAAACTGTAAGGTCTGTTTCTTTGCAGATGTTGCTGCACTTTATGTTCGCGTTCGGACCTCTTATGTTATATACCTACTCTTAAATGTTTAACGCCTGATGGAGCCTTTAGGTCAGCCTCCACCTGGAGATCTGAACGGGAAGTTATTTTAACTCCGGAATATTTTGATTCAGGAGGAGCCAGTATGCTATTTTTTTTCTCACCTTGGACACCGGACATATCGACATGACGACGAAACTTGAGTTCTGTCTCTCTTTAGCGACAAGCATAAATCCTATATCTTACCCGGACATGCCGTGGTATCTTATCAGGGTGGATTTTTATTTTAAGTTGCGCATTATTTCACATAAATTTTTGTATACAGGCTGGAACAAAAAAAAAAGATTGACGTCATCGGTCATTTTTTTAAATGGAATGCTATATTTTTTATTGCATTTATGAAATATAAGCGAAATTCCAAGCAAGTTTCGTATAACATACCTTATCTCAAAACTCAACTGTTTCAGAAATATTTACATTTAACCAGCAAGAAAGCAAGTAAGTACGTCTATTTACAAATTAAGATAAAATGGAGGATAAAATGTTATAAACTATGAAAACTCTTATTAACGTATCAAGTGTTCAAACTGATCTCCATTTACTTCTTGGCAGAAAGCAAGACGGTTTACAAACTCCTATAAAACACTATCAATTATTTCGGGTGATATACGTTTCATATCTAATTCTGTTTTTTTAAATCTTCTACGTTGTTTGGCTTCTCAATATAAACTTTACTTTTAAGGTACCCCCATAGAAAATAGTCGCAAGGATTTAGGTCTGGTGACCTGGCCGGCGACTCTATTGCACCTCTTCGTCCTATCCATTTTCCTGGGTGTATCCAAGTAATAAACACTATATCCAAGTAATTACGGATATCTCGAAAGAAATGTGGCGGTGCGCCGTCTTGCTGAAACCACAAATTATCTATCGGGACAGCAGGGTCTTATTCGTCTGGGTATAGAGCAGCCAAAGCAGGGATAAGATCTTCTTGAAGAAAATTCAAATAGCGTTGTCCTGTTAAGTTTTCTTCGAAAAAGTATGGCCCTATTACTTTATTTTACACGATACCAGCCTAAACATTAATAGATTTACGGTACTGTGTATGAGCCTCAGTTGCCCAGTGTGGATTTGACACTGACCAGTACCGACAATTTTGCCGATTTACGACATCGTTTAAACAAAAAGTTGCTTCATCCGAAAACAAAACTCGTAACACAAACTGACGGTTATTTTTGCAAATGTTCATCATTTGCTCGCAAAATTGGTTTCTTCGATCAGGATCGTCCTCATTTAACTCGAGTATTAGTCTAATTTTATAAGGGTGGTATTCATTTGCTTTTAAGATGCGTCTTACTGACGTTCCGGCTATATTATTATCAACTGAAATTTGTGAAGTTGCATTGTTTTGATTTTCTTCGACGGAGAGCAGAAAGTTTAATTTTGTTTCTTCAGAAATTTTTAGACGACCTGATCTTGGCAAATCCCTAACATGACCTGAAGTTATGAATTCGTGCTCTATTCCACTAACTTGACTGATAAATAGGATGGTTTGCGTATTTGGCAATAAACAGTTCACTTACTCCTTTTTGCGTGCGCACTCGATCCCCGTACCCTAGCATCATCAAAATTTCAATTCGTTGGGTTTCCGTTAAATTAGCCATAATTTATTCTGATAAAAACTATTAATTTTCGAACTGACAGTGACATTCGAAAATGGAGATTCTTTACAAGTGTAACCATGGAAATAGAAGCAATTGGCAGTATTTATAACATTATTTTTATCCTCGATTTTACCTTAATTTGTAATTAGACGTAATTATTTGTTTTCCTATTATTTAAATGTAAATATTTCGGAAACAGTTGAGTTTTGAGATAAGGTGTGTTATACGAAACTTGCTTGGAATTTCGCCTACTAATTATTCTTCATTATAATCAAATTGCTGTCTACTTACCTTGGTCACTTCTGCCAGTCTTTGGGAATCCTCAGGTTGAACATAATTTAACATAATAAATTTTTAGAAATTTGATAAATGCCATAATTTTGATTGTATTTTTGGTAGAAATCATGGTATCGTACTGGTACTCTCTTTTTCCTTTCTTCTTAGCCTCTCCAATTAAGAATTTAGCCAGCTCCAGTTGGTGATTTAGGAAATCGTTTTGTATGTACTCTAATCTCCGAACCGATTACTTTCAGAAAATCTTTATTTTGAAATGCATAGTGACACTTCTCCCACAATGCATTCATCATGGGTAATGGCGTGGTTAGGATTCGAAGGAGAGAAAAGGAAAAAGAATTACCACATGTTGAATAGATGAAGGATGACTCGGTCCTGCTGGTATCCTTGATGCTGTGGCTCTGATTATAACAAACTCGCAAGAGCAGCACTGTTCTCTAAATGCATAGATACAGCTGTGTGTTTGTAATAACAGGAAAAGAATTAAGAATGTTCTAACTTGTAGTAATAGTTAACACATAACTACATGTTATACTATTAAATTTTCAATTTTACTATTAAATTTTTTGGAAGAAAACTAGGTGAAAAAGAGCTAATTTTTAAATAGTTATGTTGATGGGCTTATTTGGATATTCAAGAAACTTGTTTGATATTGGGTGCAATCAAATTTCTAATTTCAGCATTAGCTTTGTCGACCATATTCAGTTGAACAAGAGTACCAAGATGATGAGTTTATTTTGTTTCCGATATTTTGATTGCAAAAATATTTTTAATTCTGATACAGAGATGAGAACCTAAAAACAGTAAAGGTCGGATTTTTAAGATAATTTAGTCCGAGATCTTGAATGCCATAAAAGCCCTTATTTCCAATAAAAACTATAAATATATAAACAATAAAAACGTTCAGGATTAATTAAGCGATCCTTGATTAGTAATTCCTCCAGTTGTATTCTCAACATCATTCTTACTTAATTATTTGCTATAGGTTCTTCACCCAACGTGAACGCCATCGGAGAAATAAACACTCCCAGCGAAAAACCGAAAACTCTTGTAGAGAGAATTCAGGGTTTGGGCGAGTCACTTTTGGGCCACCACAAGTCGGATTGCGACTGTTCCACCAAAGGAAAGTCCGGTAAGTCAATATTACTAACTCAGTTTGAGCGTGAAAACCTCATGGTACAATCTATTTCCCGTTCTGTAAAGAACTTGATTGTTCTTGTTGTATAATTAAATTCTCTACAATTAACTTAGTGGTAGCGAAGCTATAGAACCAAAGGGGATAAAGATAGAGGGCGACAAAGTTTCAAACAAATTACATCGGTAATTTTTTGCTCCCTGTAGCTTTGTTCCTATTATTTCTACAGTTTCACTCCCGAAAGCTAAATTGTAGAGTTTACATATCTTAATTTTTTGTTTCATATATTTTTTTGTAGAAGTTACGGTTTAGTTATAAAAGCAAATTCAAAAAATAAGGAGGGGAGGAAGAGGATATATATTCATAAACTTTGTTTATTGATCAATGGCTGTATGTATTTTTTGAAACCATATTTACTGTACTATACTGCCGTTTTATATAAATAGATCTTTAAGGATATTTACGACCGTTGCTCCTATTAAATCCACCCCAGATAGTTTACTGCTAATAAAACTTTAATATAATTTGCATCTTTACTGCATTCTACCACTTTTATTAACTGACATTAAATTCTACTTTATCCTCGATAATTTTGGCAAACGGTCGTTTTTTACTACTTTTTCAAGACAACGTCGCCAAGGAATCTCCTGATCTCTTTAAGGGATGGGACATCCCTTAAATCTGCTACATATTGCCGAGAGAGCAGGGCAGTCGCAAAGTATGTGCTCCATTGTCTTGCCTTCTTCACTCGTGTGGTCTTCACTCGTCTACATAGTAGACCCCTGTTTAGTTTCATTCTAAAAAGGTTGCCATTTAATTGACAATGACCAGTTCGGATGCCTGATATACGACGTAATTTCCCTTTAGTCAGAGACAATTTGCAGTTAGCCTCCAAATTGTTCGGGTAGCTAAGAAGTTCCTTAGACAAATTGTAGCCTTGAGCATCATCCTACCGCTTTTTAAAAAGCAAGTGAGTTTTTATTAG
This sequence comes from Anthonomus grandis grandis, assembly GCF_022605725.1. Lineage (NCBI taxonomy): Eukaryota > Metazoa > Arthropoda > Insecta > Coleoptera > Curculionidae > Anthonomus > Anthonomus grandis. The sequence goes on along the minus strand of NC_065547.1, from coordinate 33,419,642 downwards.
ATATTCGCCACGGGCAGGTCCATGAAGGGCTCCGACCTTACTGGTTGTACAGCGACGGCCCTCTTGGCAAGGGAGTTAACGGCTCGATTTCCCTTGCTGTGATGGTGCCTTTTGATCCAGCTGACCTACATTCTGTTTTTGGAAAAAGCTCACATGAAGGTGCAATGGTGCTGCACTAGTGTTGTTGTGAGGCGTGGTCTTGACAACGTAAGAACTGCCTGTTTGCATTCTGTGTAGATAATCACTGTTGTATCACTAACGTTCCTACCAATTATGGGTTCTGCCGCCAGGGTTACCTTGTCTTGTTTGGGTTATTGGCTTTTGCTTCCAATTGGTGCAATTTACCAGCTCACTGGGGTGATTCGGGATAAGCCGTCGGCTATGTATTCTGTTTCTCGAATCGAAAATTTTACAATAATAAGACTTTCACAATGGTAAATTTATAATTTTTGCACGTTGTCGCCTCCCTCCCGATGAATCATCTGGCATGACTACCGACGTGAATATGTTCAGCAAATTTCAACTTGAAATATATAGACTTTGGTTCAGCCCCCAACGGCAGGGGTTAGGAAACGGATACGAGGAATTGGAAAGGACAAGGAACTACCATATGCCGCCAGGGTTATGCACTATTTTTCCGTTTGAAAGATACATGGCATAGCGCCTAATCCTAGGATAATGTTTAATTGGTCAAGAAATTGGTGTGTAAAGATTAAGGTCAACTCGTGCCTCAAGTATAGGAAACTTGTTTGTTAATTCTTGCCAGAAACGAGTGCTTTGAAGGCTTGTCCCTAAACTTATGTTTATTTCAGTATACCGGAAGCGAATTATTGTGAGCAACCTCCTTGATATTAATGTCGTGGGGCGTCAGACACAATCTGAGTTCCAAAGCCCTGCTTGGTGTGGTTCTCATAACTCCTGTTATATTGAGGCATGCCATTTGTTAAACATAGTCTAATTTTCGACAAATTGTGACCTGATCCCCTTTATGGCTCCAGACAATAGCGCCGTATGTACGTAGGTCTTATGGTAGCTGTGTACATAACCACCCTGGGGGAGAAGCTCCAGGTTTTGCCAAAGTGGCTGCACTGCTCGTTAGAAGTATATATTCTTTTTGTAATGCAAGAGTTCTAATTTAGTTTGCTATCGAGTGTCAGACATATATAGTTTACTTCCGATGCATAACTTAGTAACATGCCTGATAGTTTGGTAGCCAGAAGTGGTTTTATTTTCCTCTTTTGAGTGAATAGCACCATCTCAGCTTTTTAGGAAATATTCCGCACATCATTTCTCTATGATTTGAAGAGCCGCTCGTATTCGTTCGGGAAGCGATTGCTCAAATTTACCCGTTTAGCATAAGCTTTTGTATGGTGGTGGGCATTATTCAGGCAGATAATGAGACTGTCCAAAACCATGTTCCACAATAGAGATGATAGCATCCCTCCCTGCGGACAGCCCCTGATCACCATCTCCCTAATGTTGTCGTCCTACTCACTGTGTATAATTCTCTTGGAAAGCATTTTGAAAATCCCTCTGGGGTATTTCTAATTTTTGATGACTGGATTACTTAACAGAAGCTTGCTTTGTCAAATGATGTCAATAAATATACCTACGGTAGACTCTTTGCGGTGAATCGACCTTTCCACCCGCCCTATCACACTGAATGCAGGGAAGAGTATGTTGATCTTCCTGGAGTTTATGCAAGTCGGTTAGGATGAAGCGGGTTGGATGTCAGGATTTCATCCCTTATATATCTTTCGCACAGCCTTTCCATGGATTTCAAGCAAAATGACGAGGGGCTAATATCGAGTGGACTATCGAAAACGTACCACAAGGCATTACCGCTAGGGATTTTTTTTTTTTCAAAAAACTTAAAAGCACGTCAATTTTGTTTGTAAGGGGGACAACTTTTGCCCCAAAAATGATTGCAAAATCTCCAACCTCTTCAGTGGGAGGTGTCATTCCCTAAATTTTTGAAATGGGAATAAGGATTTATTGATACCTTATTACAAAGGGCTATTAATTTCCCATATATTGCTGCTTATTTCTGGAAAATCCGTCAACTCGTTTTAAAAACGCAAAAAAGCAAATGCTGAAAATGTTGCCCGTCCACGTCCAAACAATAATAAAAATTATGGTTAAACCGTTCTCGAACATTCTGAATAACTCGTGACAAACAGCAGTAATTCGGATTCGCAAAAGTCTTCTAATGAGGCAGGTGGAGTGCTATACCCTTTACTTTTTATGTATGTCAATAAAAAAGTCTAAAGGAGTCAAGTCGGATGACCGGGGAGGCCACTCAATTGCATATCTTCGACCTATCCACCGAGCTGGAAAGCTAAAGTAATGTAGAGGTACCGTCTTGTTGAAAAAACAATTTCTCTTTAACGTATCCAGGATTGTTCTCTATGATGGCTGGGTCTGGATCTATAGTATTTTCCAGTAAATTTAGGTACACATCGCCCTAATTTTCCAGTAAGAAAGAAAGGACATACAATGAAATTTTCAAAAATACCAGCTCATTCAATTTCTACGGGTTTTGTGCGTACACCTCCTGAACAACGTTGGGGTTGCTTTAAGACCAGTAACGACAGTTGTGGAATAACTACACCATTTAAAAAAAATGTACACTCATCCGAAAATAGGAAATTGTTATTATTCGCAGCTCGTTCACTAATAAGTTTACAAAATTCCATGCGACGATCAAAATCATCCTCGTGTAGTTTTTGTACCAACCGAATTTTGTATGGGTGGTGCATATGTTTTTCTAATATTCTTCGGATACTTGTACGACTCATTGGCTAATTATCTTGTAGTCTTGCATTATCGATGGCAGATGGCAGCTTGGCCCAATCCTAATACCTCCCCAGCTTCATTTACTACATGATTTTCATTTTGCTTCTTTTTATTCGTAACGTAACCTGTTTCTCGAAATTTTGCTACTAACTCGCGAACAATTTTCCCAGACAGGTGTTTGTCAGGATGGCGTTTATTAAATATTTGCGCATCCCGATTTCCACATTTATAATTTTTTAAATAAAGTTCGATTATTTCTACTCTTTCTAGAGTAATACAATACCATAATTGGTAAAAAGTTTAATGAGAAATTTTTACGCCCAAGTCACAGAAGAGCTATAGCAACTAGCGTACCTGATAGTTAAACCTCAAGAAACACCAAAATTAGCCAAAAACATCTAATAATCAAAAACAGCAAATTGGTCAAAAGAATTTATGCTTATCATTTTAATCAATTAATACTCCGATACATTTTTAAATAAAATCGATTTACTTATTTGCTTTTTTTTGACAAAAATGCTTTGTTCGTATTTTAGAGTTCAATATTTGCTAAACGAAATGACCGATTTTCAAAACATAAGCAGCGACGTATAGGGAATTAAGAGCACTTTATAATAAGGCATCATTAAACCCCCATTTCCAATTGAAAAAATTTACGGGATGACACCCCCACTTAGAGGGTTAAAGATCTTGCAATAATTTTTGGGGCAAAAGTGTCTACCTTACAAATAATATTGACGTATTTAATCTCTAGCAGTTACGCCTTGCGGTACGTTTTCGATGGCCCACCCTGTAATATAGTAGTATAATATAGTTCTATAGTCCTTTCTTCCTGGTTTAGGAAGAAAAACAACTTAACTTCTTTCCATAGCTTAGGGGTGTATCTTAGCGCTAAAGACGCCTCGAACATTTCTTTGTATATCAGATGCGGCAATAACTGTTCCAGACCTCAGTGAAGTAGCGCTAGTAGATGCCGTCAGGTCCTGGGGTTTTAAAAGGAGAGAATAAGGACAATGTCCTGTTGATCCTCGTATATTATCCGACTGACAAGTACTCAATCTGCCTCTTTTAGTAGGTGAGGCATCTGTATCCGATCCTCCGTAATTCTGGAGGTGGTATCAGGAAAGTGTGTAGTAAATAATAGTTCCATGCTTTCTTGGAGACGGGCAGTAAATATGTCATTCTTCCTGCATAGTCTGCCTATTTCTCAACATGGACTTTATTGAGCTTTCTGGAGTCTCGCAGTATAGTTCAGTATAGTTCTATATTTCTCTGCAGTACGTTTTCCATGCTTTTGTCTTACAGCCTTTTTATATTGATTGAGATAGCACCGATAAAAGTGACAATTCTCCGCTACTCGGGTATTTTTGCTTTACTGAAAGCTTTTTTTGAATCCGTCCTTAGGTTTTGCAGTTTTTTGTACTAAAGCTAGATTTTACCAGAGTTAGGGAAATGCTTCAGTAGGCATGCCTTTTTGTATGATTTTATAATGAAAGTTTTGGTTTAACTACTACCGTTCGTAGGGCCTTGTCCTACGAACGTTGGGTACAATTCGTTGGACCTTAGGGTTAAGAGACGGTTTTTCTAGGGTCTCAATACAGTTATATGACATTGAATATCCGTTAATATTGAAATATTCTCATTACGAACAGTTATTTTTTCTTCTATTACATTCGAATGGAATGAATCGATAATATTTCACGGTATAGATCTTACGTCATCATGCAAATTTACTTGAGGATGTGTCTAATGTGGCACACACCGCAATTAGAAAAATCTACTTCTGCAACTTAACATAAAATTACAAAATTTATAAGTATGAAGGTTCTGGACGTTATTTTGATTGGATCATTAATAACTTAACTGTAATCCTGCGCTATCAAAGGTGTTCAAACATTTTTTATTAATGGAACCTACCAAATTATATTTTCAATTAAAAACTATATTAATATGGATTATAGTATTTATGGTGGTCTATAAATATATCCAATCACACAGCTGTAACTTCCATACTTAACACGTTAGTCTTTACAAGCAATCGGCAGTTCCGTCCTCACACAAAACCCAACTCCTCGGCCTCTACTCTCGGACCCAACTCTCGGACCACTGTATAAGCGTGTACCCAGTTATTGCAACGTCAGTATCTGGAACGTTAATATTTAACCATGTTTTAGACATTGATACAACGTGAAGATTATGTGTCAGCATATAATCTGAAACTTGTTTACAATGAGCTAATTGAACTATCGTTAAGATGACAGATATTCAGGTAATCAATTATGTAAGGTTTAAAGAATATGAGCCGAACTAGTAAAGAACAAACATAAAGACGATACCTTTGCACATGTATAAAACAATTAACTAATAACGACCAAATAAATCAGATTCAAATTCAATTCAAAAACGAATTTGTTTAAAGTCTTTAGATTCTCAGCAGTATATTCATCATTTCCAACAACACGTCTCGATTTATTAATCTTACAGAAATATTATTTGTTTCTATTTATAAATAAAAACTCGCGGAGGACTTTGTTTTCGATCCTTACCTTCAAAAAAACATATCGTCCTTTTTTTAATTTCCTAGTTAGGATTGTCATCGCAAGCTCCAGTGATTTCAGCACCCAAGACAAGTAGTAATTTTTCTTGAAAACTATTAATTTTTTAGATTTTTTTTCATGCATAAAAGTTGAATGATTTACCAGCCTTTGAACCATGTTTCTATCTCTAAAAGCAAAGAAACTATGAAGTTGTTTTTGAAAATCATTACATAGTAGAAATAGAAGATAAATCTTGAAATAATAATACTAGAAGTAATATTAACTGTCAAAAATAGAAAAAGTTGCACTAAATTGTTTATTCTCATCATTTTCCCATCGAGTCGAGTCGCTCGGAAAATATCCGCTTCGATCCGGTATCGCATCAGAAACAAATGACGAGCTGACGTTTCAATTTCCCACGATTTTCACCGCAATGTTATTTTAATCGCCCGGTGCGCGGTCGATACGCCCGTTATTGTTATTGTCAAAGGTAAACTATGGAAGGCAATTTATTTCGAAAAAACTGTATATATTGCCAGCGCAATTGTGCTAGATCGTGCGTGGCCAAACTAAATTTTTATTATAATAATTTAATATTAAATGGGTGCATTCTGTTGTTAGGCCTATATGGCAAACTCGAGTATAATTGTTAAAACTCAACATTTCTACAAGTAGTCTAAGAAACGTAACGTTTTTGCTTCTTAAAATAATTTTTATTGTCGACAAATAAATTCTTTATAAACTCCATACATTTACTCTCACATGTTCATTTCTGTTGCTTCTAGAAAATCCAGTATTTTGCTTAGTGGTGTAATTTTTATCCTCTCTGGTAAAGGTTTGGTTTTGCTCAGAATTGGCCTGGTTGAATGCTTGATGAGGCATAGACTGTAAATAATGGTTTCTTCCACTTCACTCGCAACCTTTACATAGCGGTGTACCTACTTTCCCGAGTCTACGTAGGTGCTTCATGCTTGGTGCATGTGAGCAGCTCTGCATCTTTCGCAATTGTTGCCGACAATGGCTCAGTATGTTCTCATTCCTTCTAAAGGAAGCGCTGCTCAATAGTTGTTTGGAGAGTTCTAGCTTTAGCTGTTGTTTCCAGTAGTTTTCATGTTTAAGTTCTCACTAGTATGTGATATCCCTCTGCCAAATTTGATCGCTGACACAGCAGGTTGGTTCTGGGCCTATGAGTCTGTTGCTGGTCCTATTTATTGGTAATTGCAATACCCTTCTTGCAGCACCATAGTTGCCCATATTGTGTGATATTTTTTATGCAAACTCAACATAACTACATAAAAAAAGAGAAAGAAATACACATTTATTATTTTATGCAAATAAAAGGCCGACAAATTCAGAATTCTGCCAAGGCAGATTTGGTCTTTAACATTGTGGCCAAAACTTTAAAAAACTAACTAGAAAAAAAATGTAGAAACGCTTGTAACAGACTAAGTTTAATTATACACACCTATCCAAAAAATTTAGAACATTAGCATTAACATAGTACCTCTCACAAAAAAAAAGAAAAACACGCACATTAGTTACCCACACTAAACACAAATTTTCAGTCTCCACCCATACCCAAACTAACAATATTGACCCTTCAATATTTTACGCAAACAGCTGCTGACTCATCAGCCGCACCATCATTCCCCTGCGAAAAGTCTGAACAGACACCAAACCCAACTCAAAATTTATGCCCAAAGAGTTCATCTGATATGCAAAATTATAGGAAAAGGACCTTTTAAATAATTGAGTCTTATGTCTTGGAATATGAATTGTGTTTCTTCTTAGGCCCAAATGGTGAACATCATTTCTAAAAGTAATCTTAAGGTATAGGTAAGGTGGACTACGGTATTTAAGAATTTTATAAAAAAAAGTAAGTGAATGAGCAACCCTACGATTTTGCATATTTAACCACCCCAGCTCGGCAAGTCTATGGGAAACGCGATTATGTCTGCGTATGCCAAAAATTAGGCGAATACATGAGTTCTAAAGCTTTTGCAATCGGCACCTTTCATTATAGTCTAGGCACCAACCGTAAACAACATCGCAATAATTGCATTGTGACAGCACTGACGAGTCACACAACATTTTTTTAATATCTTCACTTAGATAATGCCTATGCAAGTAAATTAATTTTAAAGCAAAATACCCTTTTTTTAGAACATTTAATTTTAGAAAATGCTTTAAAGAAATATCACATATCGCTTGTAAGTCTTGATTAATTTTTGGTTCCGCATTTTTAGCATCTTCTGGCAGAAAAGAGTAATACAACTGAGCATCGTCGGCAGAAAAATGGTAAAGGCAGTTTTTTTAAATAAAAATAAAATCTAAAAGTATAAATAATAGAAAATAAGGGTCCTAAAATACCACCCTGAGGCACGCCATTATCAACTTCCAAGGATTCAGATACATTTTCCTCTATCTTGACTCGCTGCACCCTACCGCTTAAATAAGAATTAATGAAATTAATAGCTTTATCAGAAAAACCTATATAGTGAAATATAGACTTTAAAATTTTGTGATTAACAAAATCAAAGGCTTTCGTATAGTCCAATAGAACAAGGGCAGAAATCATACCATCATCTCTAGATCTTATGATGTCATCAATAACATCCGCCATTGCTGAAGCACAACTGAAGTTCTTTCTAAACCCAGAATGTTTAGGGAGCAAAATATCATTAGCATTTAAAAAAATTCGAATTTGAGTGTCTAAGATTCTTTCAAGAATTTTTGAAAATGTAGGCAGAATACTAATGGATCTAAACTGATTAAAATCTGTTGGATTGTTTACCTTTGGCAATGGCATCACAAAGGCCTCTTTCCAACATTTGGGAAAATAGCTGCTTTCAATGCATTTATTAATTATATGCAATATAAAAGGTATTATAAAAGGGCAGCACATATGAATTATTGTTATATTAAGATTGTCGATACCAAATGCTTTGGATTTAATGCTAAATAAAATAGAACATATATCATTATAACTCACTGTGCGAAATAAAAATAAATTTGAAACGGGCAAGGAATTATTTTTATAAAAATTAATTATTTCCTGACTATTATCGCTGCTAGGTACCTTACTGCTGTCAATAAAATAATTGTTGAAATTATCGGGATTCTTAAAAGCTCCTGGAATCTGTTTTTGCTTACAAGGTAATATTTTTCTTAATTCACTCCATTTTTCCCCATATGTACAGTTCCTAAATTTATTTCTATAAAAAGCTTTTTTTTCCGCTCTAACGGCTGTGGTGGTATAGTTCCTAAGTTGCTTGTAATACTCCCACTTTGCAGGCAATTTACTTTGAAATCTTTTAGCGCTTTATCTCTTAGTTTTTGAAGAAGTTTTATATTGTCTGTCAACCAAGGAGAGTTTCTCTTTTTTCGCACTGTAAATGTTTTAACAGGAGCATGGGTATCAAACAATTTTATTAGGTTGGTATTTACAAATTTTACTTTGTCGTCAATAGATTGATAATCATATATAAGATGAAATGGAATGGCCTCTAGATCGGCCTGGAAGTTATCTAAGTTTATATTTTTTAGGGGTCTATAGGTCACGACTTTAGGAAGCACTTCCGGCACCATATCACTAAATTCAAAAAAAATGCCAAAGTGATAGGAAAACGTAGAGTTAATAATGCCAGTTTTTAAAATATTTAGCTGATTAGTAAAAATAAGGTCGATAATAGTGCTGGTGCCATTAAAAATAAGAGTCGGCTCAGCTATAACCTGCTTTAGATTAAAAGTCTCACACAAAGATATTAATTGGCGTGCATGGTTGTCATAAGCTTTTGAAACATCAATATTAAAGTCCCCGAGGCAGGTTATATGGTTAAAACTAGAAAACATATCAATTAATGTTTCCTCTAATGTTAAGAAAAAACTTTGAATATTAGAATTTGGAGGTCTATAAATTATTCCAAAAATATGCGGTTCACCATCAATATTAATTTTTAACCAAAGGCTTTCTAAAAATTCATACATTTCAGACAAAAGAATTTCATAAGTTAATCTGCTCTGAACAAAGGCAACAATACCGCCACCTCTATAATTTTGTCGATCATTTCTTATTAGTTGGTAATTAGTGATGCGTACAGTACAGCGTCACTATCAATATCGCGAGTCAGCCATGACTCTGTAATTGCAATAAGGTTAAAATCCCCTGAACAGTATTCCGCAGAAAAATCATCAAAATGAGCCAACAGTGACCTACAGTTTATATGTGAAACCTTTACCAAGGACATAAATTAATGTATATATTAGAACCCGAGTAAATAAGTAAAAACAAAAATAAAAGAAAAAAAAACTTAAATAGTGCGTTTGAAGAGATGTTATGGAAAAAAAAACTATATGTAACAAAGATTATAAAAAAAAAGAGTTAAAAGAAAAAAAAAGGTAACTAAGAAGTTTAGGAAGTTAGTTTGTCGCAAAGTTATCCAAGAACAAGAGTTTTGAGCAACCAAATAATTACGAAAGTACCTGTAATTTTATTCACATGTATTAGTTCTTTTTACGCCTATTTTTTAGCCCCACTAAATCACCTTCAGAACTCACACGATGAACGGAACCATCACTTGCTTTGACATAAATGTTGCCATTTGACACCCACGCACATTTGTTAGAAAAAAGGTCCGTTGCTTGATTTAATAAAGTCAGCCGTGTCTTAGTCATCTTCTTTAATGAAAACACCAGTGTTTTTAAGCATTTTTCTATTTGCACCGCCGATCGAACATCATCACTTGAAAACCGCACAAGCACTGCTGACGGTTTACGGCCAGGAATTCTTTGAGAAATTCTGTAGCATTTCTTTAATTCGGTGGTATTGATATGTAAATTAAGTTTATTATTTAGCAGGGATAATACATTTTCTCGGATGTTTTCGTGTTGTTCAGCTTTTAAACAAAAAATCCTTATTATGAATATTGTTGCTGCGTATGATTTGTTCTTGATTCTCTATCTGGGACCGGAGTTAATTGTTTTCGTCCTGTAGCTGGCGTAATCCAGTTTTTAGGGTTGATATTTCTTTGTTTTGGGATTCGAGCTGTTTTTCGAACTTTTCTCCTATTAATGCTGCTACTTTTTCTGCAACATCCGATAGAAATTTATCGTGAAAAACACTAGAGATAATGGATTTTATCTCTCTTACGTCAGTTGTTGACCAACCTGATCTCCTGTAATGATTGCGAAGGTTTGGCCCCTTGTCGCCGCTTCTCTTATTAGTTGGAGACGTAAATCTGTTACTACAGTCCAGGTTAAGCGTGTATTCTCTGCCCTGTAGTCCACCTCTCTATCGTATGGCTGCAGTGCACCATACTGAGTAGTTGCCTTGTCTAAGCTGGGTAACTTTTGGTGGCTAATGGTTCTTTTTCCTTCCTTAATTACAAAGGGTTTGTCTGGCTATATGACCTTGGTTTTGTCCGTTCTTAGTGCCGTATGCCCACGGTCCTATTTTTTATCGAGTAGGGCATTGTGTCCTACCTTTCATTAGAATCGTTGCGCCATTCGCGACATTGTTCAATTCAAATTAAAAATTTAAAAAGTAATTTATTTGTCATAAAGTGTCAATAAATTGCTAGAAACAAAATAAAGATAATATATTTAATACTTTAAATTAATGCTATTAATTTATTGTTGATGTGTGTTTCGAATTTTGTTGATTCGTCAATAATTTTATTATGCCGAGGCTTTTTGCTTCCGATTTAAAAGGAATGGGTTCGTTATTTAAAATAATTGACATATTATTTTTCAGGTGCTCCCTTGCTTGTTTACTTTGGCTTATAAGAATTGCCTGAGATTTTGTACCATTGGTGTTAAGATTATGATCATTGGCATAATTAAGTATTCTCTATAAATCTTGATTTATTTTAAGGTTACACTCTGTCAGATCTTCCTATAAAGTTGTGGATCATCTGCATATTGTTGTAGTGTGCTATAAAAAAGACAACTATGCATGTCTGCTATATTAATAGAAAATAAAAGTGGAGATAGAATTGATCCTTGTGGAACGCCTTTTGTTATTGGTTCGTAATTTGATTTGTTTACCCCGGATTCGGTTGCAATTGACACACAACATGCTCCATTAAGCAAGAAATTTGAAAAATGTTTATAACGGGTTGGGAAAAATTATAATACTACAGTTTCGCAAGCATCATTTTGTGATCCAAGGTGTTAAATGCTTTACTAAAGTCTAGCATTGTAAGAAGTGTCGATGACTTTTCGTCCTCATTCAGACGACGTACTAAACTGCTTTCTAAAGCCCGACTGACAGCTTGGAATTATTTTAAATTTTTCTGAAAAGTCACTAATTTCTTCGGATATAAATTTTTCAATAACTTTTGACATAGCCGGTAGTATGCTGATAGGTCTAGGATCGTTACTAGCCAGTTCTGCAGTTCTTGAAATCGGCTTAACTATGCTCTTCTTCCAGACATCTGGAAATACACCCTGCATTAGACATTTATTTATTATATTTGCAAAAGGACCTATTATGTATGGAATGCATATTTGAAGATCTCTACCAGAAATTCTATCCTCCACGATAGCTTTGATATTTATTTGGTTTATAAGCCTTTTAATCGTATCCAAGCTTATAACTGTAAAATCCAAACTTCGACCTGTATTTTCTTTACAGAAAGTTGTTAAAGAAGAAGTTGGTTAAAATAAGCGGCCTTTTCTCTTAATACTGCATGTTTAGTATAATTTCTTAATTTTCGATAATACTGCAGTTTGGGTAGAGTTCTGTTCTTATTGTAGGCTCGTCTATCTTTATCGCGAAATGTCATTAACAGTCTAATATTTTGAGAAATCCAAGGGGTGAACTATCTCTCCTTAATTCGTTTGATTTCTAACGGAGTATGTTTGTTTATCAAATTGTTAATATGTGTGTTAAGCAGTTCAATCTTATCATTAATATTTGATGTATATTTGTTGCCAGGGTATAGTTATTGCATCTTGCTTATTTAATCAAGTATAATTGCAATAATTTATTTAGATCAATATCATTATAATTTATAAGATATGTGAATCTTGGTTTTACTTTCAGTTTGGGTAGGTTAATAGTTACGTAAGTTAAGTTATGATCTGTTATTTCTTCAGAAATTTTGACAGAGATACTATCTATGACTTCTAGATTCGAGCTTGTAATTATTAGATCTATCAGGGTTGCAGAGAAATTATTAATCGTAGTAGGCCTATCAATTAGTTGAATGAGACTGAAGTTATCTAAGATGTTTTTTAAATTTGAAGTATGTACTGAATTTTGTAAGAGATTTATGTTTAGGTCTCCAGTGTTAATGATATTTTCGTATAGTAGAGTTAAAATAGTCTTCTAGTTTGTGATTAAATTGCGTAATGTTATTCGACGGGACGCAATATATACATGCTAAGAAGCATTATTTTTGAGCAAAGCACAAACTGAATGAACATAAATTCGAACAAATTTTCTGAATCAAACTCAATACATATTTTATTGAATGTTAGTTCTTTTTTATGTACATTGCAATTCCACTACCCCTTGTTTGCCTATCTTTCCTGATAAATTTATATCCTGGAATTATAAAAATATTTGAAGGTTGATCTGGTAAAAGTCATGTCTCTGATAGTGCTAATATATCAAATTTATAGTGTTCAATATAGGATGTGAACTCATGAAAACCGGTATTCACAGGTCTTATGTTTAAGTGTTCGACGGACAATTTTTTTGGTACTTCGCATTCGTCTATGTTCGGTGTATCCGCCGTTTGCGGGATTAAAAAAGAGAACCGCCTCTACGCCATTCATTCCCATAACATGCTTTGCCCCAAAACCCACTAGAATCATCATGTATTTTAAAACCGTTAAATGTGAGAAGAATAAACTCCTACAGCACCCACTCGCACTTTAATCTCTTTCCCAGGGTCATAGTCCCAGACGACTAAACAAAACATAAAAAACTTACATAAAAAAATAGAGAAAAAAAGCGCTATTTCTAAACATAGCTGAATAAAAGTCCTCTTTACTAAAATTTCATTACCTAATATACCTACCACCTATTATACCAAACACTATCCCCAGTATACTTATATATAAAAAAAAATTATACCCATTACCCATTAGCCTTTTTTCTACTGATATTGGTTCAGCCCGTACAACTAGGCCTGTCGCTGACATCGCTCCTGCTTTACCCACGCTGTTCTTTGTATTTGTTAAGTTTTTGAATAACAGTCCTCCTTTCTGCCGCATGCCACCATATTGGTGCTGCGTATGTAATGATTCCTTTCACCATTGTTATAGACACCCAGTAAGTGGCTTTTGGTAAGATTTTTCATGATCTGTCGAACCTTCTGTCACAATACATAAGACTTTTCATGCACCAGTGCTCGATAAAGTTCAGAGATCTTTGCATAGGTGTACACTTCCTTAATCTTTAGTAGGCATACAGGCATGCAGAGGGCTATAATAGTAGATCATCCCTTATATACCCTATAAGTTTTTCCTCTGTGTTCGGGAGGAATGATGTAAGACAAATTGGTCGTAAGGAATTGGGTTTCGCGTATGAGTCACGTTTCGTAGGATTTTTGTAGGAATACTTCCTTCGCTTCCCTCAAACTCTCCAGAATTTTACGAAGAATCTAAAATTTAAATAATATATAAGGTCTTCCATTTAAAAAACATGAAATTGTTATTAAATTTGCCACGCATTTTGTGTACACCCTGTATATGTCAAATTAATTTTAAAATGTGGCTTTTTTCACCCCTGTGCCCAAAAAATTAATTGTATTTTTGTAAAAATACAGCCACATTGGAGGAGGGTAGTACTAAATTAAACTTAAATTACAACAATTACAATTACTTACAATAAACTTATAAAACTAAGAGACAAAGCACATAAAAAAATATTTAAAAATTAAAAGTGGTAACTGTCTCCAGTACTATCGTAATAAAAAAAAATTACTAAACACGCTATCATACGCGAGAAAAATGCTTATTTTCCAAGAAGCAAATGTACTCAATGTACTCAATGACTTGAACACTACTTGCAAAGAAAAAATCTCCTTCTATCAAAATAACAAAGCTTTCAATTTCCAAAATTCACAAAATTTTAATCTTATGGATGAGACTACTTTAAAAGATATTATAGCATCAGTTGGTACTAATTCAGTAAGCCATGATTATCAATAAGAGATGTGATTACTTGATTTCCATTCTGGAGCAAACTGCTCTTCAATTAATTTATTTTGATTAATTCCTGTATCTTAGAAAATCAATTTCCAGACTTGTGGAAAAACGTTATCATTAAACCATTTGCAAAAGTCTCAAACCCCAAAGAAGCTAAAGATTATTAGTTTTTTACCTGTTTTATTTAAGGTTCTAGAGAGACACATGTATAATCAAAGTACTGCATTTTCAGAGTTCTATAAAATTATACCTGAATGTCAATCCGGGTTTAAGAAACAACTTAGTATAACTACTTGTCTGGTAAATCTTATGAATGATATCAGACATTATGAAGAACAAAAACAATTAACTTTTTGTAACTTATTGATTTTAGTAAGGCATTTGACACTCTAAATCATGATATGCTGCTAGCTAAATTAAATTTCTTTGGTTTTTTTAATATTTCTAGTGCCTTACTAAGATCCTACCTGACCAGCAGGTTTCAATGCGTGAAGATTGATTCTCATCCTTTATACTCAAAACCTGAATTTATTCCTGTTACCTCAGGGATCTCTATTAGGACCCTTACTATTCTCATTATACGTTGCTGATATCAAAAATATTATATCTTATTCAAAACTACAACAATACGCAGATGATTCCTCAGATGTATACATCGTTCTCATTAAACTCCTTACTACACTCACAAACACAATTTAATTCCGACTTAAATAATTTGCATATAGATGCTAAGGCTCACAATGTGAAACAACCCTTCAAAATCGTGTCTCTTATTTTTAGGATCCAGTAGAATTAACATAGAACATGTTTCTCAAGACTTTGTGGTTAAAATAGACACTACAATAGTAAAGGGTGGGCCATCTATTGGTCCCATTTTGATTAGAAATAGACAAAATTTGATTTTTTTCAACGAATTTCGCTTTATTTGATATTGTGTTTCTTCCAATTAACTATGGAAAATGATTCAATTCAAATGTTGGCCACGGCTGGCTCGGCAGTAGGTCATCCTGGAACACCAATTTTCAAGCACTTTGTCCACTGTTTCCTGGTCAATTTGGGCAATTGCGGCACGAATATTCTGTTTCAAGTGATCAATTGTTTGGGGATTGTTGGCATAAACTGCACTCTTCAACGCACCCCACAGAAAAAAGTCTAGCGGCGTCAAATCACAGCTGCGAGCAGGCCAATGGACATCGCCGAAACGGCTAATCACATGGTTGTTGAATCTTGTGCACAGAAGGTTGATGCTACGCCCGCCGATATGACAAGTTGCGCCATCTTGTTGAAACCATAATCCGTCGATATCGATATCTTCTAATTCTTGCCACAAGAAGTCAGTTATGATGTTGCGATAACGTTCATCATCGACTGTCACGGCGCGACCTTCCGCATTTTCGAAAAAGAAAGCACCAATCACGCCACCACTCCAAATCCACACCACACAGTGACTCAGGCTGGATGCATTGACTTCTGTACGACGACGTGTGGATTGTCCGTTTCCCAAATTCTGAAATTTTGTTTGTTAACGTAGCCGCCGAGGTGAAAATGTGCTTCGTCAGTAAAGATGATTTTTCGTGCGAAATTTGGGTTATCGTTTAACTCATTTAAAGCAAACTCTGCGAAGCGTAAACGTTGTGGAAGGTTATTCGGTTTCAATTCCTAAATGAGTTGGATTTTATACGCAAACATTGCAATGCAACACCGAGGTCTTTGTGCAAAATCCTCCTCAGAGTGGTTCGCGAAATGGCCACTTGTTGACTTCTGCGCCGGGTCGATGTTCTGAACACTTTCGGGCACTGCAGCGATTGCTTCAGCTGTACGCACCGGACGTGTATGCGGCACACGTCTGGCATCGACCAGCATCCCAGTTTCACGAACTTTACGCACCAATTTTCCAATAGCACGCGCGATGGGCGCTTCATTTCTTTCAAATTTTGTACGTAATTTTCGCACTGTTTCACTCATGAGAGACCGACATTCAAAATAAGTTTTCAGTATTTCGAAGCGTTGTTCTAAAGAAAACCGATTCATATTTGTTCAGCGGAAGGTTAGAACTAAACTATAATCAACAGCATATGGTGCTAAAGTTAATAGCGCCACTCTCGACAGGCTATCAAAATCGGACCCATAGATGGCCCACCCTTTACCTGTGGTTAATGAAGCAAAGAATTTGGGTATTATTTTTGATAATACTTTATCTTTTTTAGCCCACATAAACAAAAAAATTGCCACTGCTTATATGCGCTTAAAATATTTAAATAATCTAAAGCGTCACTTACCGAGTGAAATCAAGTATTTTTTGTGCAACTCTTTAATATTATCATTGTTTGTTTATGGCGATGTAATCTACAATAATACAATTACATCGGCAGTTTCATCTTCTATTCAAAAAGTGCAAAATTCCTGTATGCATTTTTCCTTTAATATTTGCTACAGAAGTCATATTACCCCATATCTTAATACTAATTTTATTCTTTCAATGTCAAATAGGCACAAATATCACATGTACTCTTTCATATACAGAATTTTAAAGTCGGGAAACCCACCATATCTAAGAAAACTTTTCAATGTGCATGAACACAACCATAATACCAGACGGTTTAATATTTTTAGGGTTCCTCAACATACAACAGCAGCTTTTCAAAAATCATTTAGTTACGTTGCAGTTCATTTGTGGAACAATTTCCTCATTTTGTTGAAGATTATTCTTTTTATAAGTATAAGAAATACATAAGAAATATGCTTATGGAGTCACAGTACGATGCCTAACAAATAAATATGTATTGAGATGAATGTCAATTGGATTTTTTCCAGTCTCTTTTCATTCAAGTTATGTCATATTCATGTAGCTATACTGGGTCAAGCCTACACTACATTTTCGTTTTGCATTTAACAATATATACCTGTATCATATTATTTATATTTATATATATTGAATGTGTTTCCTCTCCTACGCTTCCCTGATTCAGTCGCTCTCTACCTTTGCCCTGGGTACATAAATATAAATAAATTGTATTTTAAAAAAATTTTTTCAAGCTCTCATTATCAAGATCGATCAAAAATCGTATCGTATCGAAAAAAATATTCTTACGTAAGATTTTTTTTGTTTTCTTTTTATTTTGTTTCCTTTTTTGTTGCTTTTTTTGAGGATGTATTACTTAAAAGTGGCTCTTGCAGAGATACTTTTGAAAAACGGTTTTTACAATCGAGATGCATTCCTATTTGCTAACTTCACTTACATCATAAGTACAATTGTTTTGTAATTTTTGATATTGGCAAATAAACGTTTTGAATTTGAATAAATAGAGACGCTGTATAACTCTATAAAATGTACTAAAACAAGATCATGTGTGGCCTGGACGCCACAAACCATACAATTTCTATTATTAGTAGTAAATTTTTTTAAATAAATATTATTACTCATAAATGTACTAATTTTTTTGTTCATGTCCACAAGGTAAAAGTATAATGCATACATGTCAAATTTAGAAAGAGACATTTCACCAAATATTTGTACAAAACTAACTTTTTAATTAAACATTCAAAATTTTTATGATCATTATATTAAGCGCGCATTTTATTTATACTAAATGTATATTATGCTTCTCGCCAGTACAAATATTTATTCAAATTCATGTTTTTAAATCTTCTGACCATATATATATTTATTATTAATTGTACTAAGTAACTTTATTTAAATTAATTCATGATAGGAGGCTTTGGTTATCTCAACGTTTGTAGTTGTACTAAATATCTATTAATTGTACGTGACCAGAGATGACATTATTTTGCAATAAACTGAGTTAAATTGACTAGAAGCCTGAAATCAAAATTTGTGTATTGTACAATTCTGCCATATATCTAATATTGTTGGAAACAGTGTTTTTTTTATATTTTCCATTATCCTATGCCTCATTACTCCAAATTATCTTTACCTCCCTGTTTTCTTAACTCAATTAATCTGAAATTATGGCGAGCTTAAGCAAACGCTATACTTGCAAAGTTTTAAGAGGGTTGCATATTAGAGTGGGCTTAAATGAGTTTTATAATCCGGCAACTAGTAATACTTACGCTCGGTTATTCGGATAGTTTCGGCAAAGTTTGTTTAATAGAATAAGAAATGCATGATACATAATGAGTTTTTTTAAATGTACAATTGTCTGAAGATCATTAGTACAATTATACAAACGTATCTTATCAAGAATTGCTTCATAGCAAAGTACAACTGCATAATGGTGGAAAGCTTTTGGCCATGCACACTATATATTTAGTACAATTAATAAAGCATGGTGAAGAAAATGTAATTCCCAAAAAAATTTTTTTTTATTTAGAAATAAATAGTCAAATACTGCTCACAAAATATATATAGAACAATTATCTAATTCAAGTCAAGATTAATTTTAATAAATAAAGTAGTAGGATAATCTTTCGCTAAGCACAAATTAAATAAATACAACTAAGACACATACAAACAAAATTGTATACCAAGTCTCTTTGCTTTGCAATATGTCAAGTTGAAATAATGTATTGACTACTGACTACTGTTAACCCACTGCATAGCTTTCATCAAATAGTACTAAACAATTTTAACACTGCTTTTCCTGTTGTCAATATTAAGGAACGAAATAGAAAACCTTGGTATACTAAGGGTTTACGAGTATCTGGGAAAAATATGCGCTCCCTTTTTTACATTAGGAAATACGCTATGAACAATGCAACATTTTTAAATTATTATAACAGATACCGCCAGATTTACAGAAACTCAATCAGAATGGCTAAGTGGACCTACTTTCAAAGGAGGATAAATAATTCCTCCAACAGAGCAAAAAAGATTTGGAAGATTTTAAATGAGCTTAGGGGCAAAAATAATGTCTTGGTTATTCTAAGTACCTTAGATTCCAATGTCCTCAATTCCTTCTACTGTGATATTGCTAGTAACCTTGCAGCAATCTCTCACAAAAAATAGATCCCATGAGCTATCTCAGCAATGTGGTAGTAGCCGAATCTTTCTTTTTTGCCCCCACAAGTGTAGAAGAGCTTAAACAGTTAATGGTTAATATTAAAAATAAGAGTTCATCAGGTTGGGATGGGCTTTCTCTTAAAATATTTTCTGTTTTACCTCTTGTTGCTTTGCAAGTCTTGGCCGAGTCAATTAACTTTTCATTTATGTCTGGAGTTTTCCCAGAGTGCTTAAAAAGAGCAATGATTGTTCCTCTTTACAAGGGTGGCGATCGCGACTGTCCTTCTAACTTTAGACCTATAGCGTTATTGCCTACTTTAGCCAAGATAGTAGAGCGGCTCGTTAAGGTGAGGATGGTTTCATTTTTAAATAGGTTTGGCCTATTGAGTCTTCAGCAGTTTGGCTTTCGTGAGTCTGTGAGCACAAATGATGCTATCTTTAGCTTTCTAAAGCACCTGTACAACCGACTGAATGTTGGTGAAGTTGCAGCAGCGGTATTCTGTAAGTTGTCCAAGGCATTTGACTGCGTGAATCACAGAGTGCTGCTGATGAAACTGCATCTCTATGGTTTCAGAGGAACTGCCCTTGAGTGGTTTCGTTCCTACTTATCAAATCGTGTCCAGGCTGTCAAATTTAATGGTGGTATCTCTAAGGAACTTAATATAAATGTGGGTGTTCCGCAAGGATCAGTACTTGGTCCTTTATTTTTTCTCATTTATGTGAACGATCTGCCACAACTGCAGGTAACTGGCAAATTTATATTGTTTGCCCATGATACCACCATCCTCTGGCACGACTCTGATGTTTCTTAAATGGAGGCTCTCAAATATACGTGCAGATTTGTTAAAAATAAAAGACTGGTGTGATGCAAATTTTTTGACATTTGATGTTTCCAAAACAAATATCCTTAATTTTAAATGACGAGACAGACGTTCGATAGACAAGTTCCTTAAATTTGAAGACTATATTGTGAATGTATGTAGAAAAGTCTCATCAGGCTGCTACGCCCTAAGGGTTATTGCCACTAGTCTTAAATTCTCCATCGCCAGATCTGCATATTTCGCGATTATCGAGTGACGAGTGGCACCTTCGATATGGAATTTGCTTTTGAGGTTCATGTTCAAATTCACTTTTTAGTTCAGTGTTTGTACTCCAGAAAAGGGCCATTGGATATCTATGTGGGGCCAAGCCTCGTGACTCATGTCGCCCGCTTTTTGTAAGTCATAATATTTTAACCCTGTATTGTATTTTTATTTTGGAAACAGCTTGCTTAGTTTTTAGAAAATATAAACAGGAACTCCACTTAGAAAGCCACTATAATACGCGACAAAATTATTTGTTAAGGCTACCCATTCCTCATTTTGAACTTGTCCGTAGCTCTATCATATATGGAGGTAGAAAGGCTGTTTAATAAACTTCCACTAGAAATAAGACAACTTAAGACTGAAAAAAGCCTACGTACAAGGACGAAAATATTTCTTGCTAGTAAAGCGTACTATAGTTTAGATGAATTTTTTAATGATTAGCATTTAAGTATTTTTCAAAGTTTTATATAATTTTATTTTATTTTAAATTAGTTTCTCGTTTTGATTTCTTTAATGTACAGTGTATTGGCTTTGTCTACAACTTCTATGTTTATATTGACAATAAGCATTTTTGAGTTTGATGAGAGAATAGGTGATACGAATTACTTAGGCCCATTTATTCTGTGGATTAAGGCATTAAATAGTTACTTTTTGACACAAAAGTGTAAAATGTTTTGGTTTGTCTTCAAATTTTATATATTTCCTTTTTTTGGGAATTGAGATTTATTTTTACATGGTGGTGATTATTAATGGGGATTGTGGCTGCCATATTCAATGTCCTTTATTATAGTTTTTTTTTTAAATTAATACATATTATGATATATTATTATAATAATATACTCATGAAAACATATAAACAGCATCTCTATATTTAGTACCAATTTCTTTTGATAAAAAGTAATTATGTAGTCAGAAAATTGGAAGTATATTTTTTAAAATAAACTTTTACATTAAAAATCATCTAGCTGTCTATACTTTATGCGTTTAAAAGACACAAGTTTTACTTATAAAAAAAAACACACTTTACATCCTGAATGTAATATTTATTAATTTGTTTGCCTCGTATTTAGTTATTATGCATATTAGGAGAGATTACATAAAAATTAACAAAAATAAATGCTTATACTAAAAACTAAAAATCTTATACAAAACACTACATTTTAAGTATACTGGACTACAATGAGGATACTAAATACTTTTATAAATTTACCCACTCTTTTGAATCTGGCCCAAAAAGTTAATACAATTTTGTAAATTCTGTTTTTTTGCCATTGTTCTTTAGCAGTTTCTTCCATTAAGGAAGGAAACAGTTTCTCTGTTGCCGCCATGGATTCCAACTTCATCTCGCACATCAGCATATGGTACTAGAGCATTACATTATATATACTTTATTGTGTCGCTGAAGGACAAACA
Organism: Anthonomus grandis grandis; assembly: GCF_022605725.1. NCBI lineage: Eukaryota > Metazoa > Arthropoda > Insecta > Coleoptera > Curculionidae > Anthonomus > Anthonomus grandis. Next base: position 33,397,692 of record NC_065547.1, on the reverse strand, counting down.
GGGGCAGTAAGCTGAAAAAAACAAAACTTTAAACTTGTTTAATTAATAAAAATAGGATTTTCTTACTATGGCAAATAAGGGACTTTTTTCCCAGAGAATGGAAATCATACATCAATCATAAATGTATCATATCATGTTTCGGCTAAATAATATATGGATCTTTCTTCTCCCAATTTTTTTTAATTTTCCTCAAATATTCTATACACCACTTGACAATTCCATTATAGCAGCTCTTTTGTTAACCATCTTAAGCTTAAATCCAAGTTTTATCAGGTATCCGCAAGGTTGAGACTGAGAAATGTTTGTCCCTTGCCGATAAGATGTCTCTATGGTCAGAACCTCATTGTTTTTGTATTTAGAATACACACCTTTTCTTAGCAATTTGGCAATATCCGTGTCAAGTCCCTTTGATTGTCCTGCATCTTTCCTTTTTATTCTGTCTTTAATCCTTTTTTTTACAGGCATATTGTACTATAGGGAACCCCTGTTAAAAACGCTGTTTTTTGCAAAGCACTACAATCATTTGTGAACTGAGGATCATTCCTTAGATTGTTATAGATATTTAGATAAATTTGTTTGGCGTCTGTACTTAAACAATTACGTATTAAAACTGCTTGATTTCCTCTGTAGCTTCTACTTCCCTTGCTTCTTTTTGCTTCCTCAATACTAGAAAAAGAACTATCAGAACTATGTAAGTCTAAATCACTGTCCAGATCACTCTTATTGTTTTTATCACAAATGTTATTGTCTTTCTTGTACACCCACGGTCTCCATAAGCCCGCACAAACACTTTCCTCTTCATTTGCCAAATTTTCCTGCTTATTTTTCCAGGGTCGAAACATTTTAAAGTCTTTAGGTATAAAACCAAAACAAATCCACAAACAAAAATAAAAAAACACACTTCCTCACAGTAAAAACTGCAAAAAATTTAGACGAATATAGGCCAAATTATAAATTCTTAACTTTCATAAACGTGTAAAAAGCATAACCGGCAAAACACATCAAATAATAACCTCACATGGCCCCCCTCCCAACTATTAAAGGTGATAGACCCATCCTTAAAGATCTCTTTAAAAACACGTCGAAAGTAATACAAAAACTGCCCAAAAATTTATTTGGGTACGGCCCCGTAATTCTTAAAATCAGTGGGATAAAGAGAGATACAAAATCACTTGCACAGCCTAAAGTAGGAATCGCCAGAACGCAGGTGTTTTATCTTTGTTTAGTAGACTGGCTAAAAAGAGGTGACAAGTCTGTGAGTGCTGGAAGTGTTTAAAATATTTTGTAAAATGCTTGGATTTTAGTCCGCGGTCAATTTTTTGATATTATTTTCTTGTGATATTATTTTCTTTCTAAAAATTGACATTTTCGAAAGAAAAATAAAAAATAGTATAAAACATGCGGTTTTACGTATATTTAAAATGATTTCATAGATAGGCAATATAAAATTTTACCATTTAAACATATATATCATGCAAAAATAAATATGACATAGGCGCACGGACTAGTTAGTGCGGCATCTGCGACACATCAAAGATTCTAATAGATCTCTGAACTGGACTTTACCTTCGTACTGCGTCTTCGGCTACCCTCCCACACGCTGCGGCATTCGGGATATATTCCACATCGCATCTTTATTGGCAAACGTTCGCCACAGGGCCTCAGTTATAGAACAGTAGCGGAGAGAAGTAGTAGTGGTTTTTTTTAATAAAAGTATGGATAGTGACGATGACCAAGCGGCTGCGGTTGCGGCCTATATGGTTATTTTAGGAAGCAGCTCGCTGCTATTTTATAATTTTTCAAATGCAAACCAGTTTGGTTTAAAAATGTCATTTGTGCCAGCACCAGATTTGTTGCTTGCTTTAACTTTGTTAAGTAGGGTTCTAAATATAGACATTAAAGAATCTTTCTTCTTTTTTAGATCTGCGACACTTATTTGGTCCTTCTTTGAAAAAGATAAATGTATTTGCACCCAGGCGTCGCTAACTTTGTTCCTATTTTTGTGGTCTAGGTATTTTGGGTCGCATATTATGGGATATAATTCGTACAGATCCAAGAATTCAATCACCAAATCATAAGACCATTCCATAATAACTTAAATAAATAACACCAATAAATATTAAAAATAATATTAATTTTCATTTTCAGAGAAAACTTAAAAAGGCAACTCACCAAAAATATTATACAAAAACACCCGCTGCTAAGCTTGTCGCGACTCTGACTGAAGACAAAATAGGCATTTGTTTTATTTAAGTGTGCGTAGCTAAGCACACCGTCTGGGAGCTAACGCGGATGAGCGCGACCTCCTTTGATGCGTGCCCGAAAACCGATAGCAGTTCGGATAGCGGCCGAATGCCGAATGATACACGCACTTGACCTCCCACACGCTCCGCGAAATACCGCGAATGCCGAACGTTCGCCACATACACACATCGTCTGGGGCCCGCTTAAGCAATCGAATGACCTCGGTTCGTCGCGCTGTTTCTCGTGCTCGTGCGTCGACGCGTACTTCGGAGAAAATCGTCCGGCTCTCCGAAGTTTCTGAGGAATTCGAGATGATTCAATGGTTAGAAAGGAAGATTGTTTGGCGCAGAGAATTTATTAATTAAGCAACGTACCGCAAAATTGCAAAATTTACTCACACCGCGCACAGTATTTTATGTTCGCTTGTCTTGTTGTTCGTAGTAGTTATAAAATCTTGTATTTCGTACGTCAAGAGATACTATTTGTCATAAAATTGACCAAATCATATTAGTGTTAAAGAAGAATGGAGCGCTGGCTTAAAGGTGTTGCAAAAAATGTGGTTGGATGATGCGTCAAATTCAAATCAAGGTGATATGACGGCGTCAAGTTCTAGTTTTATGGTTTCAAGTTCAAGTAGTAAAACATCTAATGACACACAAAAGATGAAAAAACGGAAGTATGACGAATCATACATTAATCTCGGATTTGTTGATTCTAACGGCTCACCTCTTTGTATGTTGTGCAGCAAACTCCTTCCTAATAGTTCGATGGTTAGATGGTTAGATACGTCGACATTTAGAAATTGTACATCCCGACTTCAAAAACAAAAGAAAAGAATTTTTTCTACGTAAAAAAGAACAATTATTAAGAAGCCAAAAACTATGACGTATGCGACATCGTATTTGGTTAGTTACCGCATTGCTCAAGCAGGAGAAGCGCACACTATCGCTGAAAAGCTAAAAAAAACCATGTGTGGTAGACATAACAAAATGTATGCTCGACGAAAAATCTGTAAAGCATCTTTCTACAGTGCCGCTTTCGAACGATACAGTTACGCGCCGAATTGGGGATATCGCAGCAAACATAAAACAAGAACTGATTTCACGGGTTCAAAATAACAAATTCGTCTTGCAAATGGATGAGTCGACTGATGTTGCTGGACTGGCCATCTTGCTAGTAATTGTGCGATATCCTTATAAACATTCACTGGCAGAAGAGTTGCATATGTGCTCATTGCTGCCTACTAACACAACCGGAGAAGAAATTTTTAACACGATTAACATATTTTTTGAAGAAAACCAACTCGATTGGAATGATTGCATTGATATTTGTACCGATGGAGCCAATGCAATGACAGGTAGAACAGCAGGAGCAATATCACGAATAAAAATGAGCGCCAAATTGTAGTTCCAGCCACTGCATCCTGCAATCACTCGCGGTTAAGAAAATGCCACCAAATCTAAAATTGGTTTTTGATGAGTCAGTAAAAATAATGAATTTTGTCAAGTCACGTCCACTACAATCCCGATTGTTCTCAATATTATGTGAAGATTATGGTAGCGATCATAAAACGCTATTGCTCCATACTGAAGTGAGATAGTTTTCTCGGGGTAAGACTTTGACAACGCTTTTTGCACTAAGAACAGAATAACTAAGAAGAACTAAGAAGCTTTTCTTACGGATGTTTCTTTTAATTCTAAAGACTGTTTGTCCGATAAAAGCTGGTTATTTAGACATTTTTAACAGACATGTTTGGAAAACTTAACGAATTAAACCTGTCACTACAAGGAAAACAGACAACAGTTTTCAATGCTAACAACAAAATAACTGCCTTTAAAAGAAAATTAGATTTTTGGATTACTTGTTTTGGTAAGAGAGAAATCGAAAGATTTTCATTGCTAAGTGAGTTCCTTAGTCACCATAGACTTAGTGATACAGAAATATTTCAAAATGAAATATTTGTTGAATTGGTGCAATATCTCAATGATCTGCAAGGCACTTTTGAATCTTACTTTCCTGAAGAACAGAATACAAAACTGAAAATAAACTCATGGATTCAAAACCCTTTTTCATTTAAAAAGCAGAAGCCTGAAAATATGTCAATTCAGATCTATGAATCATTTCTAGAAATGACATTGGATACAAGCATGGTATCATTGTTCAAAACAATTTCACTAAATGATTTTTGGTGTAGGGTTCATGATGAATATCCACAACTTGCCACAGAAGCTTTGAATGTTCTTCTGCCGTTCCCAACAACGTATTTGTGTGAAACGGGATTTTCAGCATATATAGCTACAAAAACAAAATACCGCAATAGACTGGATGCCTAACCAGACATGAGAATTCAATTTTCTTCTATCAAGCCTGACATTATCTAGTTGATGAGGAATAAAAAACAATTACATGCCTCGCATTAAATGAACTTAGTGTTATCATTTGCTTACTAACTCACTACTTACTAAGTCTATCTTTTTTTGTATGATTATTAATAAACAATTCACATATAACTGCTTTTGCTTTTAGTTTAGAGTTTAGGGTTCCGTTAAAAATTTAGGTTTTTTCAAGGTTTCCGTCACAAAAAAAGTGGTCTAAACAATAAAAATCGCTAAATGATGCTAAATACCAGAAAAACCACACAAAGCGAGTCATTTTAAGCGACATTTTAATTTGAATCGAAGCCAAAAAAACTTTTATAAACCTTTCTTTTTTTTATATTTCAGGATCCGTCCATCCCATGTTGACAATAACGCACACCTCCTACTCCTGCCACGAATCGGTGGGGAAGAAAAGCGCCGATTCCAGCCCGTCGCACAGTCAAATATCCCGAAACTCCTCAAAAAAATCCAACAATTCCCTGCTAGTGAACAACGGCAAGTTGGAAGGTAACGAAAAAAAAACCAATCTCCTACTAAACGTTACTTCGAACGGGAGTAAAAAGAAAAAAAAGGGAAAGAACAGATTTTTATCAAGTCAATTTTAATGTACGGACGACTTCGCCCGTGGCATGAATCCAAAAGCAATTTCCGCGTTTTGTCATATTTGTTTTCCAGTTATTTTCTTTTTCCAGAGGAACGACACATAGTGGAGAATACGGTCCTCGTAAACAGCCTTAAGGTCTCTTTAAAGGATATCGTGTGCTACTTATCGCTGTTGGAAGCCGGCAGGCCGGAAGATAAATTAGAATGTGAGTTTTACCGCTTTTTTAATATAATAAATCATAATATTATTAACGCTTTGCACGTTAACAATGTTTCTCTTAGTAGCAGTTTTTTTTCACAAAATGTAAACCAAGTTTGATTGATAGGATGCAAATCGGGTTACTTGGACTCTGTTTTGAATATTTTTACATACAAATTTGGTCTCTTTTTAACTAATAAAGAAAAAAGTGACCGTCCTAGCGTGAGAAAGAAAAAGAAGAGTGAACCAAAAATGAGTCGAAGGTCAAATTTTGAGCAAAATAATAATTTTAATCCGTCTGAGAAAACCAAAAATTTTCTCAATGGTAAAAAAATGCTAAAAATTTCAAAGTTTTTTACTAAAATTATATTTTTAATCTGGTTTAAAGAACCAAAAATGTTCAAAATTGTAAAAAATTACTCATTTTTTGATTAATATATATTTTTAATCCTACTTGAAGGATTAAAAGCCAAATGAGGGGGTCAGTGGAAAAGTGGTATAAGTAACATTTTTCCATCATTGGAGATAAGTGCACTACTGTATAGTTAAAGAGTATATCTGTTTAGGAGAAAAATGGTACAAGTTCTATGTTGTAGGTTTTGTAGTCACCAGACGAGAGATCCTATACTCTTAAACACCAAAATAATACACTCGTTAACGGGTAACAATACTTTATTGTACCAATCGTACAAGTAAACGGCTATATAGCTTAGACACGTGGAAGTCAACAACTTTTACAACCAGGCTCTGTCACGACTCAGGTGCAACCTAATCCGCCATAATGGATCGAATACATCCTGACAATTGACAGCCTCCCCTCCACTCTCGGAGTGAGTGAGAGGGCGATACAAGTCCCCACACACTCCCCTCCTAGTGTGAACGTTACAATTCAACAAAGTCACAAACATTATATAACATGCAAAGATTAATAAAATTATGCATTAGCAACATTAGAATAACACAAAGTTACAAACACTATAATATGCAAAGATTAATAAAATTATGTATTTGAAAATCTCACTTGCTTTTTACGAGCGTAAGTTTTTAAAACCTTTTTAACCATTGGTACTGGCAAATCGCCAGGACCGTCCAAGTCGTGGGTTCCAGCCAAACTGGATGAGGTGACTGGCGAATTGCTAGCACCATTCGAGTCCTGGGTTCCAGCTAGACTCGAAGGGGTGGTTAAAGGAGGGTCGCTATCAAGTGTGTCAGCTAACAAGTCTTCAGACATGAGATATGTCGGCTTAAGTAGCTCAACCCGTTGTTTCGTTTTCCCGTTGATATCGATATCAAACATCCTATCGGACGGTCTTTTAACAACCTTGTAAGGTCCGGAATAAGTTCGTTCGAGTGCCTTCGCAACAACATTGCGTAAGAAAATAGGGGAGCATTTATATACATTTTTAAAAACAAACGCGCGCCTCTTGTTGTTATGTGTGACTGGAACAGGCCTGACAAGTCGCATAAACTCACGAAACTCCTCAATGAATGTGCGAGGATCAGGAGTAAAATCCCCTTCAAGAAAGAATTCGCCAGGCATGCGAAGTGTTGTGCCAAACAAGATTTTAGCAGGCGATGCCCGAACATGAGAGCGCAACCCTAAAAGAACCGTGGATAAGCTCCGCGTCCAATTCTTGTCATTGTGACACTTCAAAGTGGCTTTAAGGCAACGATGCCAACGCTCGATCATTCCGTTTGCCGCGGGGTGGTAAGCAGTAGTATGGATGTGTTGAGTGCCAATAAGGCTAAGTAAGGCTTTAAATAAGGTGGCTTCAAACTCAAGACCCTGGTCAGAGGTAATAACTTTGGGAGACCCATAACGAGAGACCCATGTATCATAAAAGGCCCGCGAAACAGTTTGGGCAGATTTATCCGGGATTAGAATGGCCTCTACCCAACGGGAGAACCGATCAATCATTGTCAAAATATAATGGAAGCCGTTGCTTGGAGGGCCCACCAGATCGATATGTACGTGGTCGAAACGACCATCAGGGGTTACAAAATGTTCAGGAATAAATTTGACATGCCTATAAACCTTGGCATGCTGGCAATCTAAGCAGGTTTTGCACCATAGTGCAACATCACGGTGCAGACCGGGCCAAATGTACTTCATGCGAATTTGCCTGTCAGTTGATTTGGTTTCATAATGGGCAGCGTTATGTATACGATCAAAGATCACGCGCCGTAATGGCAAAGGGATAAAGGGGCGAATGGAGTCGCCAGAGACATCACAATATAAAGATGTCTTGTCAGGACCAAAGTCGAAGGTTTTAAAACAGAAGTCTTTATGGGGAGGTCTTAATAAGCTCTGCCAGTTCTTCATCTTTGCTCTGCAAATCAGAAATTTCTTTTAGAGAGATGTCTATGGGTAGAGAAAGAGACTCAATACGTGACAAACAGTCAGCCACCACATTATCTGAACCTTTAATGTATTCAATGCACGTAGTAAATTGGGAAATGTATGAAAATTGGCGAGATTGCCGGGGAGAAGCTTTGTCTGGACGCTGAAGAAAAGCGTAGATCAAGGGCTTATGGTTGGTCACAACCTTGAACTCCTGACCTTCAAGATAATGCTCAAAGTATTTAATTGCCTCGTAAATGGCTAGCAATTCCCTATCGTAAGGACTGTATCGAGTCTGCCGAGGGGACAATTTCTGAGAATAGAATGCCAAAGGCTCCCAAGACTGCTTCGTTCCATCAATCGGTTCAGACAGTTGTTCGAGGGAAGCACCAATCGCAATGTCAGAAGTTATAATTTTGGGAATTTTAGGCGAAACAGCGTCGATGCGGCCTTCATTACGGCCATTACCGGCAATAACGTTAGCCAGGGCGTCCCTGACATCACGTGGTTGAGCATTAGTTTGATCTAATTGCACTTGTAGCTCTTCAGCCGACATTATGGCAACAAAATGAATATTATATGTGAAATAAATGAATAAAATAAAAAAGTATGATCTAATTTTAAATTAAAAATAGTTTCCAACACAATATTTAATACAGTAAAAACAGTGACGATAATTAATCAAAAGGGATGATTATTACACATCCATAATAAAAAACTAAAGAAATTTAAACTTTTGTACCTTTACGCACTGCACTGAAGTATCAAATCAGCTGATCCCTCAATCACAAGTTTGAAGTTTGAAATCAGCTGATCCTGCTGTCAGACGGCGAGATGCAAGAGTCAAGTGGCGAAACGTCGCGTCCCAAAGTACAGCAACCAGCCAAACATCCGCCAAACAGCAACCGTACGAACACTACCAACAACTGCGGCCAACAGTCGAACTGCAAAAAGCCGGCTGCACACAGCACAATTTCAACCGGCAGCAACTGCGCGCCAGAATATTCTGCCTAACAATACGAACAATCCACGAACTTAAAAATATACCTGGACTGCTAATGCATATGGCCACGATACCCAAAAATGACCACTGCATGGTGGCCGCCATTTTTATAGTGGTTGTGTCCTTTTGATGTTGGTCACTGAAAATTTTTAGTGTTGCCAACAAAAAATATATTAAATAACGGTAATGAAGTTGACATTTGACGTGTGAGTATAGCGGATTGCCTAGTTTTTGACGATTTGTAAACGACGCTTGGATATATCGTCTGGAACAGGCGGTGTATCTTTCTCCTTATTTAATACGTGAATATTGTATCACGATCTTTATTTAAAGGTATTTGGTTCAGTTTCTCAAAACCGAATTATTGTGAATTGTCCGTCTGTGTTGTTTATAATAGAATAATATATTGAGTTGTTGACAGAATAATATATTTTTTCTATATAAACCCTTTATAATTACAAACCCTCATAAAATCATCTATATTTTGATTCTTATATATGGTTGTACCTATTAATGTGGAAACACTGTACATGGAAGGAAAGTAAAACTTAGAAAACTAAGGAAAGTATACTTAGTAATAGTAAAAATAGAAAGAAAATAAGTGTTTTTAACTGAATTTGTTAAGTAAATACAAGCAAAAATTTAAATGAATATCATAATTTTCATGGTATTAGGATTTATAAGATTCAAGATTATCAGAATGATAAAACAAATATTTTAAAGTGCACGCATCTATTCCAAGTTGATTGAAACTTTTGTCTCATTTCAGGTGAGGATTACTTTTTTTCATAAATTTTAACGAAATTCTTAAAGAAGTACCAGAAAAATCACAGATCTAACGCAACTATCTTAAATTCTTGCCTATATGTAACTTTTTATTTTGTATTTTTGTAAACATAACCTCTCAAAAACTTTAATTGTTTTGTTTCCCTACAGTTGGCACAATTAAAATTTGTCAGAGTGACCAACATCGAAAGGTCACAATCACGCAAAATGGCGGCCCCCTAGTAGTGGTCATTTACCTTTCATTGAATTGGCAGTCCAGGTATATTTTTAAGTTCGTGCGAACAATCACAAAGCCGGACGCACACAATGGCAGGTGGGAAAAATTGGCGGTAAGGATACTGAAGACGGCACAATTTTTCAATAAAATTCATTAACAACACAACTGAGCGATCACATCACCGTTCCAGGGTAAAATTATCAAATAGCGTACTAGTTCACTGCTAAATTGCAGCACACGCACAACCTTTACTATATGAACGTCGGGGTCACCACTGTAGGTTTTGTAGTCACCAGACGAGAGATCCTATACTCTTAAACACCAAAATAATACACTCGTTAACGGGTAACAATACTTTATTGTACCAATCGTACAAGTAAACGGCTATGTAGCTTAGACACGTGGAAGTCAACGACTTTTACAACCAGTCTCTGTCACGACTCAGGTGCAATCTAATCCGCCATAATGGATCGAATACATCCTGACAATTGACAGCCGCCCCTCCACTCTCGGAGTGAGTGAGAGGGCAATACAAGTTCCCACAATTTCAACATTCTAGCGCCATCTATGAATTAGTAGCTGAAGCTCAACTCTTAAACGGTCTTTTCGTTTGGGAAAAAGTAATACAAGTGCACTTATACCATTTTTCTATTTATTAAATTAGTAAACAGTGCTTGCATATTTGAATACGTTCTAGTGTTTTGCCAGTGACTAAAGTGACTTTCAAATAATAATCTTGGTATTTTCTACTAAAATGAAGAATGGTAAGTTTGTTTTATTAACTAATTTGTAACCATCACATGTTCGTATAAAAATTTAAATTGCCGAAATTTATTTCTAACCTTACTTTTAGAGTTTTCGATTTTTAACGAGCCTGGTACTTCCAAAACAAATTTTCCTGATAGAAAATCTAACAATGGGAATACTCAAGACAGTGACGATTTGCCATTATCAGTATTAAGAAATCGACAAGGTCCAAGTGTTGAAGGTAAAGTTCGAAGTTGTAAATTTAGAGGAAGTGTTTGCCCTTACAGCAGCATGTATACGGTTTAAAAACTTTGTTTGCCTGCAACCTCGTTTGAAGTGAAACGGTGTTTTGGGTAAAATGTTAGACTTGCATTCTAAAAATTCGATGGGTTCGAATCCCAGGGATTTATCCCTTACAGTAGACAGATCCAAATTTAAAATCGTAAAATAAAACTATTAATTTCTAACTTTACTTTCAGATTTTTCAGAGTTTGACGATTCTGATGCTGACAAAACATATTTTCCTGGTAATGATTCAAGCGATGGAGGTTCTGAGGACAGTGACGATTTGCCATTGACAGCACTGAGCCACACAAACAGTCCAACTATTGAAGGTATAAAAAATAAAGGAAAGAAGAGAGTTAGAAGGCCAGAAGGCCATAAGAAGCAAGTGCGAAAAAAGTTGCGGAATAGCGGCAAAGCATACGTGGGACATCGGAATCAGCCAAAGGTGCTAAAAATGTTACTTACTTTGTCCACGATTGTCGATACAAGTGTAATAACATCTCTGAAGTAGATGCACGGCGAATTTTTGATGGTTTTTGGGAACTAGGTAATTGGGATTTACAGACTGCGTTTATCTCGTCTTGCATTAAAATTGAAACTCCCCTGAGAAGGAAAACTAATGCAATATTCCATAAGTTGAAATCTGTTAGTGTGACCTTGAAGAATCAAAGGGTTTGCAAGGATTTCTTTTTAAAAACGTTAAAAATAAGTAACGGAAGATACTCACGAGTCGTTAACAAAAAGACAGATGTCGGGTTTGTCATACTTGATGGAAGAGGAAAGGCGCCAAATCCTAGTAGAATTTTAGACGAAGACCGCGATCTGGTCAAAGATCATATTAACCGATTTCCAAGATATACAAGTCACTATTGTAGAAAGGATAACCCCAATAAAAAATACCTGCCTTCTTACCTAAATGTAGGTACAAATGCTATTTGCAGTTTTGTGAAGAACAAGAGAAACGTCCTGTTAAAGAGTGGCTTTATTGTGAGATTTTTAACACGGAATTTAATCTCTCATTTCATCAACCGCACACTGAATGCACAGGAAGAAAAAAGACCGGCGAAGAAGCTTGCTCAAGAGTCTGCAGGTGAAACTGTGGCCATTTGCTTCGACCTTCAAAAAACACTACCAACTCCTCGTTTAACGACGAATAAAGTATATTACCTGAGAACTCTATGGACTTACAATTTTGGTGTCCACGACCTTGGCAGTAATAAGGCTTTTATGTATACATGGGACGAAAGCATCGCTTGTAGAGGATGTTCCGAGGTTGCGTCTTGTTTATTGAAGTTTGTTAAGCAACTGCCAAAGACGACAAAAAATATTATAGCCTTCAGTGACTTCTGCGGGGGCCAAAATAAGAATAATAGAATGTATTAAAATTTTGGATGTACGTTGTTCAAAATTTTGACATACAATCTGTGGACATAAATTCTTAGAGCCGGGGCATACTTATATGGAGTGCGATGAAGACTTTGCATTAATTGAGAAGCACAAGCGCCACGTTAAGTACGTATTTATGTACCTACTGAATAGAATGAAGCCATTAAAGAGAGTTGCAAGAAATTCTCTGTAACACAAATGACATCGGCTGACTTTTTCTGCTTTTCAGAGCTTGAAGGTATAACTACCATTGTTCGCAATGACAAAGAAAATAGGAAGATTGCCTGGAGACAAATTAGATGGATAAGACTTGAAAAAGATCAACCATTTACAATGAAATTTAAAGACACTCTAAGTGCAATATTTGAATTTTATGAAGCAGATTGGGCCCTAAGAAGCAAAGGAAGACCGGCAAAAAAACTTTGCCCCTTGTATAATGAGGCACCAAAAATAAAATTTCTTAAATAGCAAAATCTTCAAGAGCTGTTGCAGTTTGTACCTCCGGTATACCACAATTTTTACAAGAATTTGGCACATGAAGATTCAAAAAGTCAAAAACGGAGCAGGCACGAAACGGCACCTAAAAAGAAAACCAAAACAGGTGCTGGCAGTACAGAAGAGCGACGTGACAGCGACGAAGATATAGTAGATGAAAGTGACAGGATTATTTTAGAATCTGATGAAGATTAGATAAGACAAACTGTATGCATTATACTTTTTTTTCCACTTCTTTGTTTCAGAATGTTTAAATAAAGTATCTTTTATGTCACTTATACTTCTTTTACCCCAAATCATCATGTATAGCAAAATGGTACAAGTGAGAAAAATTAAGTTTTTTAGAAAAATACAATATTTTTAAAACCCGGATATATAAGTCCAGAAAACATTAGAATTAATTTTACTAAGATTTTACTATTAGCCATTAACTTTGACCTTAAATTACTCAAAATCATGTCAATGTTACTTATACCACTTTTCCACTGACCCCCTCAAATCATACTTTCAATCTAAAAATTATTTCAAAAAATGACTAAAAATGTTTCAATGTTTAAACCCAATGATATTTTGTGTCCAGCTTGAAGAACAAAACGTTTTCAAGTTATACTCTTAATCTGGAAAGAACTGAAAATTTTCTTCATGTTTAAAAAATACTAAAGATCAGTTATTTTTTATAATTTAAATTTTTTAATAACTTCATAATTTTCTTAATTAAACTTACTCAGGTAATATTTTAATCCTGTTAATTAATGTAATTATTCAATATTTTTTTAGACAGTCATTAATATTACCATTATTTTTTTTAAATTGACCTTATTATAATAGTTGATTCAAATATGACTCAATTAACTTTTTCTTTATACAATTCAGTAAAATAAAAAATTAAAGCCTAATTAAATAAAACAGTTATTGGATTAAAAACTTGATTAAATTAAATATCTTTAAAACAATTAATAATTCCATTAGCTAAAATTATTCATTTTTTTTTCGTTTTAATAGACTCTATATTTTTTTAGAGTAAATTAATAATTAAAACTGGCCTAATTAAAATAGTAATTTACTCACGCATATTTTACAAACTTGACTACTGGAAATAAAAATTATGTTAATAAATGACTCAGTAAACATTTATAATTGCACTCATAAGGGTTTTTAAATTCCTTATTGTTTTTTTTTAAACTAAGCCAGTTTTTTTAATATTAAATTTATTAAAGTTATTAAAATAGTTCTTGAAAATCGATGAAAATGAGTCAATAATTGTCATTGTTAAAATTACTCAGTTATTATTTTTTCCTGTTAATTATAATAGTTGCTGACTCAATATTTTTTTATATCACTCAATTAATTTTGTTTAAAACTGACTTAAGTAAAACAGGGTTTTGGCTAAGGTTAAATAAAGATTACTCTATTATCTATGTAATATAACAGGTCTAAATACGAACTTTAATGCTGTGCCTTATAAAGTAGGTCTGCAAACAAATGGACCTCACATTTTAGCTCTATCAGAAATGCAAGTGAACTCAGAACCAACAAAATGTTGTTACTGGGATATGACTTCCATACCCGATTGAGGTACAACTTTGGACTTGTGATCTTCAGTAGAAGCTACATATCTTACTCTTGGAAAAAACCTCTGGAACCCCCAGATTTCGATTTTATGTGGTTCAAAAAAACAACCGAAAAACAATCCATTAAGGATTTTTGCTTCCTCTATAGACGATCCAGCAATAAACAATACCGAAGGCTTTTCACAGACCTTGCTGATAAAATTGACGATCTGCAAGCAAAATATCCTAGTGAAGAAATTTTTTATTGCGCAAAATGTATAATTCCACAATACGTCCACAACGTCAATTGATTGACGTGGTTTAATAGGACTTATGATCAGGGTCGCGAAGTCGAGGACTGTGTGACCTGCCTAACGCTTACCAGAATCATTGATGGACGAGGAGACTTTGTTGGCGTCCAGGAGCTATAGTATCTTTTTCGCGGTAGATCCCAATTCGTACAATATTACTGTATATGTACCACTAGAACATCAGATCACAAATTAATACTGGAATATGTGAACTAGAAATAGAAATTCAGGATCCACTCATGACGCGTAGAGTTTGGCATTATAGATCAGTCAACTAGAAAGCACTGGTTTAATGGTGATCTGTTGGCCTATGTCACACATGTTTGGACCGAGGCTATCGAGAAATATGGTGAATTCCGTGCAATGGCTCTGGATATTTCAAATGCATTCGATAGGGTCTGGCATGGAAGATTTAAAACTTTATTCTTATGGTTTGCCACGTATTCTCGTTGCTTGGCCAGGAAGCTTCCTCGACAACAATCCAGGTTGTCATTGATGGAGATACCTTACAGAAGTTGAAATTATCGCCAGTGTCTCTATCATCTGTTACATATCAACGACCTTCTAGACAAGACTTCTAATCCAATTTACAGCATTGCTGATCACAGTACATTGGTGTCTTCCTTCAAGTCGCTGCACCAGATGATTTCAGCCGAGACCCAGTGCCATAGACGTCTCCAGGTAACAACTATTAATGCTGACCCTAACGTTATTTTAGTGTAGGATAAGTGCTGGTTGAGTTTAACGTAGCTCAGGTTGCTGTATTTCTAAAGAAGCCTGCCTTTGCCGCCCCCAGCCTTTTTATGTCTGGCCTTATTTTACCACTGTTCGTTCACTCATTATTGGCATGATCATCTAGCGAGAATAGTTAACGCGACCTCTCAAAAACTTGGAGCTCTCTTTAAAATGAAAAGGGAAAAAGATATGTACACTGCTTTTAGTGCTTTACAATGCTCAGATTTGTCCATCTCTTGAACAGTTTGAAGGTTTAGAAGGAAGGTGGAAGGACCTGACACTGTTTTATCGATACCATCACATATTATATCACATATGCCACCATACTCCTCCGAACTGGTTCATATTATTCCAGCTAGCATACATGCAAGATCTATATCCTAAGACATCTCAGGACCATAGGACCTTACTAAGCTTCTCAGAGAAAATAACCAAGAGTAAGTACCGTTCGTTCTTTTTGGAGGATGATCGTAAGCTAAATCGTAGAGATCAAGATCTTTATAGAGATCAATATGATAGAGATCAATTTGCCCATCAAGATCAACAGAAAATTTACGAAGTAAGCTCACTTCTGAATATAAGGGTCAGGGTCGAGAACCTCAAGTCAAAAACCTGAGAAGATACCAGACAAATTGGGCAGTGCCATCGTTGTCAGAGGTTCGGTCACTCATTCAGCAATTGCATTATTGCGCCAAGGTGCCATAAGTGCAAGGGAGCACATTTTTACAAGAATTGCGATAAGGAAGTGGATTAACCCGCTAAATGTTGCAATTGCGGTGGGGACCACCCGGCAAACTATTGGCAGTACCCAAAAAACCCAAATTTTGTCAATATTCAGAAAAAAAAGGCTACGGCAGTGTCATACGCGGATAAAACTCGACCCGACCGCGTTCAGGGGCCAGAGCCAAAGAGGGGGGTGGCTACGTCACCAAACGTTGATAGCGCGGGAAATAATTCACTTTTCTATTTATTGAGTCTCCCCGAAAATGAATTGAATCAAAAAATCGGTAACCTTCTCAATAAGGTTAACGTCTTAAATAGTAATCCAGCGATAAAATTGCTCCTAGGTGCAAACTCGTAGCCTGGGGGCAAACTCGGCCAAATGCTTGAATATTGTCAGTTGGAACGCGCAGTCGTTTTACCCAAAACGCATCGAACTTTTTGATAAGAGTTTGTGAGTTCTTAAACAATAACATTAACATTGCGCTGATTCAAGAAACCTTCTTAAAACCGCACACTAAACTCAAAATACAGAACTACAAATTTTATAGAAACGACAGGCCAAACATAGTGAGCGGGGTCACGGCAATACTAATCAAAAGAAACATTACCCACCAAGAAGTACCGCAACGCAATACAGACCCGGCAATAGAAAACACAGCAATTAAAGTATTCTTGGGAAACAAAGAGGTGCTCATCATCTCAGTTTATAAGCCACTATCTCAATACTTAACAACAGAAACAATAGACATTTTTTTTAGAGAAGACACCCCCATAGCAGCGGGGTATTGGAATGAAAAAAATAGAAGCTGGGGATGCAGAGCAGAGACAGCAGCCGGGCGCACACTGGAAAGATACATAAGTGAAAATACCATACAGGTAGTAGCATCAATAGACTGTCACAAAAAACTTAAGCCATATCATTGTGGTTGAAAATATGGACTCCCTTAGTTGCTCTGATCATACCCCAATCCTAATCACTGTAGCTCAAACCTCTATGCAAGATCCCTATCCTGTAAAATTTATCACCAACTGGGAAATGTTTAAAAATATACTTGCAGAAAATCCTCCAATTTCAACTCCAAGCTCTATTGAGGAAATAGATTACTCAATAAAACAATTAACAAATGCAATGAAAGAATCGCTTAATTTAGCAACCACTAAAATCCCAATCCCAAACACCCACTCCATAGTCTTCCCAATGAGAATAAAAAGGTTAATAAGAACAAGAAACAAACTAAATAAACAGGATAGACTGCAAAAAGAACCAGAGGCAAAAAGAATTGCGAATAATCTTACGAAAAGAATAAAAAACGAAGACTTCAAAAATGACAGATGGGGCAATTTTTTAGAAGAACTTAACGATGGTGATGAAGCCAATTCTGGAAGGTTTCAAAAATACTAAGATGGAGAACAAAAACTGAGTTCCCGCCCATAGAATACCAAGACGGTCTTCTGGTATACTCGGACTGGGATAAGGCGGAAACTTTTAACAGATCATTAACAGAACAATTTGACCTAAACGATATACCAGATAATACCGAATTACGTGAAGAAATAGAGCTATCAAACGTACAAATCGAAAACCTACCACTAAACGCATTACCAAACTACAAAAGCATTGGACATAAAAACCATTTATAACAAATAGGCTGTGCTATTTTCCGGTCGAATGGAAAAAAGCAATTGTGGTAGTAATACCTAAACAAGGTAAAAACATAAAAAAACCGGAAAGTTACAGATCCATTAGTCTGCTGCTATCACTGGGAAAAATCTTTGAAAAGACGGTACTAAGCAGATTATGGAAGGAGCTAGATGAACTCAAAATAATCCCGGAAGAGTAGTGCGGATTTACACGAGGATTATCAACTGAGTTGCAGCTTGCACGGATACAACAGAGTCTTGTGGATTCTTTTAATGCGAAGGGATCTACCTCCATGATCACATTCAACATCAAAAAGGTCTTCGATAGAGTGTGGCATGACGGTTTAATCTATAAGTTGCAAAAATTTAGAGTGTCCGCAAGGTTCACTAAATTTATTAAAAATTTCCTGAAAGACAGTTACTGTTAAGATAAATGGAACTCACCTTCCTATAACAGGATGAGAGCGGGAGTTCCCCAAGGCTCCCCGCTCGTATCAATTTTTTTTAACATATACCAAGCGGACATTCCAAAGAGCACACACTATTCACGAGTCCCATTATTCGCGGACGATACTTGTGTCTTTGCGAGCTGTAAAAATTTAGTCCAGTTATCAGCGTACATGCAGAGTCATCTAGAAAAAATTATAGAGTGGGTAAACAACTGGAAAATCAAAATAAATAGTAAGAAAACAGAGGCCATTCTAATAACAAAAAAGCATGACCGCAACATCCCAAATTTGGCAATTTCGGGCACGCTGGTCCCCTCGAAATATGAGATAAAGTACCTAGGAGTATATTTTGACAAAGAAAGATATCTTCAAAACGCACATCATGAAACAAATTAATTCATACAATGGAACCATTCATGCGCTCTACTCCTTTCTCTGCAGGAGCAGTAAGCTCTCATTGAGCAATAAATTAATGGTCTATAAACAGGTTCTACGTCATAAACTGCTTTACGCCTCAAACATTTTCTGGAATACCACGAAGACGAACATCAGAAAGCTTCAGGTGTTTCAGAATAAGTGTTTGAGGATGTTCACTAGTGCACCCTTCTTCGTAAGGAATGTTGATCTGCACTCTGACTGTAAACTTGATACAATTCAAAAATACATAGTTAAAAAACATTCGAAGTTCAAGGAAAAAGTCAGAAGTGTGGACTGAGACCAAGAGAAAACTGGCCATGGAAAGGCGTATTGTGATAGTAGCCGTCGAATTCAATTATACTCACTAAAACAGCTCTTTTAATATCTAAATCGAAACCAAAGGACTGAGATCGCTCAGTCCTCTGCCCGACTCACTCAAGCTTTGTTTTCTCTGCGAGGAGTGAGGCTCGGGCTCTGGCTCCGCCCAAAGATAACTGTCAACCTTTCCCCGAAGCCTAATTACTCTTTCCTATCTTTAAATAAGTTATAAATCCTTTAATCCAACCTCAGCACCCAGATGCTACAGAGAAAAGAAGTATAGGAGCCAAAAGTACCGGCAAGAGCAATAACAGCTAGTCAGGAAGAAACTAGTGTAACAAAGGAAGATCTATTTGATAGGCAGATGCAATTTATAAATATAGAGAACATCTTCAGATGCCTAGAATGTCTATATGTCACTTCTTTACCGAACATTACAATCTGCAGAACTTTAAGAAGAATATCCACAGATACCTTCGTAGCACTGTGGCTACTCATGATTGTCTTTTTTAATTGACTGAATATTTCGTTATAGTACTTAATTCATTTTCTTTAAGAGTGGCCTAATTGAAACAGTTATGAACTCGCAAACTTCACTCTGCTAAAAATAAAAATGATAAATAATTAATTACTCACTTTTCTCTTTTAAGAATTAATTAATTAAAAAGGTTTTAATTAAAAAAAACTATCCACTCATAATGTTAATGAGTATTTATAAATTAAAACCTTATTAATATTTCAATGAATGATTTTTTTTTCTGGTAATTAAAATAGAGGTTTACTCAATATTTTTTTTAGGTCATTCTGTTACTTTTATTTAAAACTGATTTAATTATAACAAGTTTTTGGCTTAAAAACTTAAAAAAAAAAATAAATATTTGAAAAAAAAATAATTACTCAATAATTCCTTTAACTAAGAATTCTCAATTAATTGTTTCGTCTTTTTAATTCACTTAATATATTTTACAGTTGTTAATTAATTTTTCGTAAGGCTGGCCTCATTAACGTCGTTAAACAGTTTAACGTCATTAAAACTTTCTTAATTAAGAGTGCTTAGTTATTGTTTTTTTTTCCTAATGATTACAATAGTTGTTGAGTTATGAGTCAAATATGACTCAATTGACTTTTACTTTTTTATTTAATTAAGTAAAAAAAAATGAAAACTGACTTCATTAAAACAGGTCTTGGCTTTAAAACTTGGTTAAAAAAACTGATTTAAAAAAAAATCTATAATTTTTCAACTAAGATTACTCAGTAAATGGATTAATTAAAATAGTTACTGACGCACTATACATTTTCGTTCTTAAGTCATTAAGTTAATTTCTTTTTAATTAAGACTTTCTTAATTAAAATGAATAAAATGATAAATTAACTTATTAAGAATCGATATAGCTCTTTAAAAAATTAGTCAGTAATTGTTTTAATTAAAGTTGCTCAGTTAATATTTTTTCATGTTTTTTTTTATTTGTATAATTAAAAAAAAACTTAATTAATTAAATGACTCACTTTTTTTTTCTTAAATATTTTTTTTTAATTAAGAAAAGTGATACTGATTTGATTATAAACTATTCAGTGATTTTTTATTATTTAAAAAAAAAACTCACTCAATAATTTCTTCAAGATTACTTAATTAATTTATAATTTCTTAAATTAAAACCGACTTAATTAAAGTAGGCTTTTAATAAAATTAATTAAAATTATGTTCCAGTCATGTTCAGACTTTACGATACGGACGGCAATGGCTACCTGGACAAAAACGAAGTGGACTGCATAGTGAATCAAATGATGACAGTGGCGGAGTATTTAGGATGGGACGTATCCGAACTAAAACCGGTAAAATAAATTAAAATTTATTAAAAAAAAAATTAACAATAATCTCACAAAATAGATCCTTCAAGACATGATGGTCGAAATCGACTTCAACAAAGACGGTTTGGTCTCCTTAGAAGAATGGAAACGCGGTGGCTTAACCACGATTCCCTTATTGGTCCTTCTCGGTCTAGACTCTAACGTAAAAGAGGATGGAAAACATTTATGGAGACTAAAACACTTTAGCAGACCCGCGTATTGCAACTTATGTCTGAACATGCTGGTCGGGTTGGGTAAGAAAGGACTTTGTTGCACCTGTAAGTATTATCGATATCTCTTTTTAACATGTTGAACTATTTTTTTCCCTTTCTTTTTCTATAGTTTGTAAATATACGGTGCATGAGAGATGTGTGAGCAGAGCCCCGGCTAGTTGCATAGCGACTTACGTGAAGAGTAAAAAATCCTCTCAGACGTTACTGCATCACTGGGTGGAGGGAAATTGTCACGGGAAGTGTGGCAGGTGTCGGAAACCTGTTAAGGCGGGCGTTACGGGGTTGCATTGTAGATGGTGCCAGATTACGGTGAGTTGAAATTAACTGATTTTTGTAAAAATGTTGCAGAAAGGATAAATACTTACTATTTGCAAGTTTGTTAAAGTTTTCCGTCAAAAAACGTTTTCAATAAGATAATAATATTCAGCAGATTCATATACATCAGAATTCATATACATTATAACATTATAAAATAACAACTACTTAACTGCTAAAAATACCCAATGCACAATGGTATTTTAAAAATACTGTGTGTGCATTTCCTGTCTATCCAAATTAATTAATTGAAATAAAAACAATTTTTATGAAAATAATATATAAACAAAAGTGATTCAAAAATTAACAATAAAATAGAATTAAATTAGGGGAAAGAAAGGGAAAAAGAGGAAAAAGAAGAAACAGCGCTGTGTATCATACTAACCAAGTGACGTTATCGTTTAATATCCAGTCGTGGATTTGTTTAGTTATTTCTGAGTTCTACGGGAAGTTAATTATAGATTTTTGCTGAGATATATGTTAAATTTTTTTGACATTTAGTTTTTGTGGTTTTTGGGATAGTTACATTCTTATTTAAAGCTTGTCTAGTGTTCTGATTTTCAGATATGAAATGCAAGTAGTGCGGACAAAAGCTTAACCACTGCTTTTAAGTAAATTTGATTTACTTGCAATAATATAGCTTCTCTAAATTAAATATCCGAGGAATACAATTTTGTCAAAGATTACCTTTAGAACATATTTTTGGGTAATCATAAGAGGTTTCAGGATGGTCTTATTTGTTTTGCTCCATGATGTTATGCAGTAGTTTATAATTGATTCAGCCAAAACTTGAGAAATGGTCGTAAGGATCTTTTTTTGCATAATTTCTCTTAATAGACGAAATTTATAAATAAGTTTCCGAACTCGAGTGGAAATATACTCAACATGGTGGTGCCACTTTAGATTTTCATCCAAAATAACACCTAAATATTTAATCTTGGTCTGCCTTTTTATTTGCTGGGTGCAAGAATATTCAGTTATGCTACAGTCGTTTTCGTGTAATGTTATCTCTTTTAATGTGCTAGATGTTCTTGAATCTACAGAAAAGCATAAGAAGCTTGACTTTTCTGAGTTTGGTGTTATATAATTTAAACCAAGTTTTAATTTTTTTCATGGAAGACTCCGCCTTCTCAGATTAAGGAAAGTCTTATCATTCCAAGACTTTTCCTTAATCATTATTGCGATATCAATAATGATATTGACATTGATATATTTATAATTGTTTTAAGTATAAAAAAAATCGATAAGATAGGCTAAAAGACCGGATGATCAGCTTCCTCTATCAACACCAGAACACCCGATCATTGACTACGAAATAGTAAGTTCCTAATTCGTTTATTAAAAACTTTTGGTTGAACAGCTAGAGAAATCCGTTGATCCATTTTGTAATTTATTAATATATGTCGACACATTATATGAAAAGGATGTTTTAAGTATTTTTTTAGTTCTATTAGATCTTGACATAGCCAGAAGAATGAAAATTAACCATTCCCATTGCCTTTACATTAGAACAAATGAAATAAACTTTAGAAGTCCTATTTTAAAATGTATCTCTTATCAAAAATAAATAATAAAAAATAGCTAAAATAATAAAACTAAAAACAAAAGAAAATTTAAAAAGCCTATTTTTTAAAACTATTTTTTCTCTATAATTTAACCTCTTGTAATTTGATGCAAAACTGTAGACACAGTTTTAAAAAATCGATTTTTTTTACACTACTTGCGATAGCTGTAGCTTGAAGGGGGTACATTTTAGGACCCATGTTTATAGGAAAAAAAAGTGTTATTTTGACCTCAAGAATACGCCCTTAAAATATATGTAGTGAATTTTGAAACACCCTGTATGACAGAAATAACAGGGGACCTAAAACAGTTCCCTGAGGTACTTCATATTCGTTTATTAGTAACTCTGACACACTGTTTTTAAACCTGACTTTTTGCGACCTGTTTTGGAAGTAAGATTTAAACCACATTAAAACTTTATGTTTGACACCCATCTTTTCCAATTTCTTTAACAGATTAACTCTATTTACAGTCTGGAATGCTCTCTTAAAATCGAGAAACACAGCCAGAACAAAGTTGCCCTTATCCAGTTCTTTCAAGAAGGTATCGCAAATATTAATTACAGCAGATTCACATGAGTGACGCTCACGAAAACCTAATTGATATATCACGAAAATATCGTTAAAATGACAGTATTTTTGTAGTTGTTCTTTCACAGCAAGTTCTAACACTTCTAGCACTTTCTCATAAACCTCCACGGTATTTATCGGTCTAAACTCATTGGGAGAAATAGTATTTTGTAGTTTTGGTGCAGGGATTATTGTTGACACTTTCCAAGCCTGTGGAAACACTCCGCTTGAGAGTGATGTATTTACTATATTTAAAAGTCGATTTCCAGCCACACTACTTACGTCACACAAAACCTTTTTTGAAATTCCATTTTCTTCGCCTCCGACATTCTTCATGTTTTTCAGAATTATCTTTAATTGAGCTAGGGATATTTCTTTTAAAATTTGAGAACCCCGGATATTGAATATAAGGGGGATTGACAAAGGTGTCATAAGAGAGAGAATAGTTTGGAATACTATTGATAATATCAATAATACTATTTATAAAATATTTATTCAACTTTGTTGCAATTTGTAATTCATTTGAAATCATTTGGTCATCAAATTTAATTTCGTTTGGTAATAAAATATGTTTTCCAGGAAGTAACTTTTTCAGGTTTTTCCACATTATACGCGGTTTTTGTTTATTTTTATCAATAACTTCTCTAAAATATTTATCTTTTATTTTTTTCCCTCTATACTCCATTATCTTTTTCGACAACAGCCCTAACATATAAATTATCTCTTAAACTCATTCTCTCACGGATATCAAACGTAATCCAATCTTTTTGCAAATATTTCTGTTTTAGAACGATGGTTTTATTTGGGCACATAGAATTTAATATATTTGTGATACTATCAACAAAAATATTTGCCAAAATATTCACAACCGCGCTATTATTTGTCCATTTTGTATCATAAACATAATCATGGAGTTGGTTTAAATTGTAGCTCTTCATACAGTCCTACAACCGAGAGAACCGTAACAACGGCTGAGGGGGCAGAGGCGAATTGTGTATGAAATTGGGCTGCCTCAGTGGCGGGCGATTTTATTTTTAATTTGATAATATAATTTTTTTAATTAGAATAAATATGATAAATTCATGTAAAACAGTTAAAAATGGACTAATAATTTACACAATGATTAGGTAAAAATAATATGAAACTTATAATAAGGTTATACAAGAAGTTCGTTTTTAAATTAAATATTTATAAAGTTTAAATGGCATATTAAGAGTCAAAAATTGTATCTAGTAAAATTATATTTATATAAAAGGATATATCATATACAATTGTACACTATCGCCCATAAGTAGAGCAACGCCCTAAAATTGCAAACAAAATTAATAGTTCACCCATTACCAAAGAACTAATAGTGCATTTGGAAACTTCAATTAATTACTCAGTTGACGTATTTTGTCGATTTATTCCATAAAGTTTTATAGTGTCTTTTTGGCAGATTTGAAAAAAGGCTTTGAAAAAACTTTTTTCTGTGTGGTTTTAGGTAAAAATGACTGATTTTCATTCAAAGAGCGGTAAAAAATACAGTCCAATCGCGATAACGTCAATTAAATAAAACATACCTCCTGAATATATTTAATATTTGTAAATTTGTCACAAATTTGGTTTGGGATTAATAATTTTTGCTGATAAATTTAAATTTGAATTTCTATCCGAATTAAATAATTTAAGTAAAATTTCACTGTTTTTCCTTTACCATTTTCAGTCATAAAAAGAGAATATTTAAGGCAGTATTTGGCCTATTCACTGACTTGTAACAATTAACATTTTAAATCAACAAATTACCAGATTGTAATATAAAACAGAATTAGCCATTTTTTCCCTATGGATTTTATTTTTTAAAGTAAAAATTAGCTGTCCTATTTTTGTCACTCTTGACTTGTTTTCTAGTTTTGCCAAGTCAATCTAGAACCCTGACATGTATGTGCCAGATTAATAAAGATTAACTCTGTCCACCACACATCCCATATGTACTAGCAATAGGTTTTAAACCGGTTCTTGGTCGACGTTTTCTAAAAAATTAAATAAAATCATATATTAAACAAAAATTAAGTAAATAATAATGCAAATAAATACGTAAGGCTTGTATATAATTTTCTTTGTCGCTTTCTTCGTCAAGTTTCACTATCATCCTTACCACCAGCATTCGTAATAATAAGTTGTTCGACTTCCTCCATTACTTGATCAGTCTCCCAGAATTTATTTTCAATCTCCATGACATGTTTGCAACAGTTTGCCCAGTGTAAAAGAGTTATAGACTCAATTCCGTCCTGGACTAACTGTGCCAAATTACCCGTTGTATTGTGAGATCGAATATAGTTTTTCAGTTGCGCTCCAACCAATTCGATCGGATTTAATTCGCACATGTATGGAGGTGTGCGAAGAGCAACATGCCCATGGGTCCGAATTATTCGGTCCACAACATAGTTTTTTTCATCATTGGGGGGCTTGTTTCGTTGAATTATTTCAAATAATTCCCATTTTCGTGCAGCTGGGTCGTGTTGAATTCCTTAAATGAATAATAATTAATTTAGCACTTATAAAAAATATAATATTTATGGAATTTAAAAATTACCATTCTTGGTGAGCCATTCTGTCATATCCTTTTTAATAGATGATTTGGTTGGTACTTTGTTTTCTTGAACTGAGTGGTAGGGTGCATTGTCCAGTATAATTACCGAATTTTGAGGAATATTCGGCAACAATTTTTCTTCTAACCACTTAGTAAAATTGGCTTTATTCATTTGGGCATGATAGTCGCCACTAGCTTGACCCGCTTTAAAAACAAGACCAGCGTTGGGTACAAAGCCACTTTGAGATCCGGCGTGAACAATTACTAATCGACCTGAAAATAGAAGTAAGAAGGAGAAAAACATCTAACTTTTAAATAAAATTATTTGCCGCTGATTCATATTTATTCAAATTTAACTTTATATCGTAAGTTGTGATAAGAAGCAGTAAATAGGGAGAATTTAAAATATTCTTTAAAAATTTTATATTACCTTGAAAATTATGGAGAAATAAAAAAAAATTAACAGTATTCTGAATACGTTTCAGTACAATTTTTAAAATGAGCACACAAATATGCTTACCATTTGCTCTAATATTGCTAACAACATCAAAAACTTCATTGCTTTACCAACATTTTCCGAAAGTTAAGTTATTATCCACCCATGTTTAGTCAAGGTACACAATATTTCTTCCGTCTTCCCTATATTTTCTAATTGCTCTTATATATTTATAGCGCCAATGAAGAATAGCAGGTCGCTCCACCAAGATTTTTCTTTTATTTTGACACTTTCTAAAGTAAAATCCGTTGGCCTTCAAAAGCTTTCTCTGCTATACGGGAAATTCATAATTTTTCGTAACTTAATAACTAATTTACTAACAGTGGGAACCATCTTAAGCTCTAAATAAAAATTGTTGATTGTGCGTCTTATAATTGGAAAGTCGCCAAAATCCCTTAAGAGACAGATTCGAGATTTTTTATTAGGTGGGGAAGAAAGCATCTGATCTGGGTGTTCTGCCTGTCGTTTCATATCTTCTTTATGAATTTGACTTACTCTATCTTTAGAAACTCCAGTATACAGAGCAACTCGATCAATCTTTCTTTTAAGAGGCAATTTAAATGCGTTGGCTAGAGCTTCTTCATCGCAAACCCTATAAACACTTGCTTTTATCTCCCTGGATTGACCGCTTAATGCCTGTCTATGTAAGAATTGGTTTCTTTCCATAATGAATAATTGAAAGTAAAATAAAAATTACTTTAAAATTCTAGAAATAAATATACTATTTTACTTATAAAAATCGTATTTGGTAGCTTAATACATACTTACTTTATTTTCCGCTAAATGCGTAATCAAGGAAAATAAAATATCTAATGTCTTTAACAAAAAAAAAACAACCCACAATAACCAATAATAGAAAAAAAATCGCAAATGACAAGAACAACAACAATAACAATAACAAGAGCAACAACAACAAATAACAGTTAAATATAATCGCAAATTAATAAACGCCGAAATCGCAAAATCGTCCAAAATCTCTACGCGCGCCTATGGCAAGATAACCAGACAAGGAGTCTTTAAACCTAAAATATAGAAATGTATCGCGTGCCAAACAACCATTGTAGGTCACGTGTATGGCTGGACGAATCAGGAGACAGATACGAAACGTCGCCGCTCGGGGCCCGCCTTTACTGAGCACCTGCAAGATCATCTGTGCGGTCTGTTGCCAGCTGAGACACTTTTTCGGGTAATGAAAGAATTATGATGCTGGTGATTTTCGCCTTCGCTGCATAAATCATGTAGATTACGTTTGAGTATTAAGTATAATTTTTAATACAAACTGCGTTTTGGTGAAGTGTTATAAAATATGTAATTTTAAGTTAGAAAAAAGTAAGAATAAATATATAAGACATATTAGTATAATAAATTATGAGAAGAAGTGGCAACGTTGCAAAAACGAAAATATTTTTTTGCCGCATTCTTTCCGCGAGGGTTCTTTCAGTTGTAGCACTGTACATCTACGATTAATAATCACATCACGGTTTTCATTTATTTTAAGAGCAGGATGTATGTACAGCCAGAATACAATGATCACTTATCTTGGGTGTTGAATGACAAAGTCGCATTATTGGTTACTTAATCTGGTATAATTGGTTAATATAATCAATTAATGTATGACTTCTATCTGTGATACGAGTAGGGGAGTCAACAATTTGAGAAAAACCTTTTGAGTATATGGAAGATAGAATTTTTTCACCATAAAACGAAGATTTAAGTAAATTAAAATTAAAGTCTCCTACAGTAATGTTGACACCCTCAAACGCACTAACCTGATCAAGATAATCATTAAAAAAGTCCACAAACTTTGCATTTTCAGTTTGAGGTGGATGATATAAAACAGTACAAAGATATTTGACTTGATTCCAGCGATAGACATCATACATAATTTTGAACACACTGTATATATCTTAATTTACATTTGAGATTACCCCTTATTAATGCCATGACTCCTCCAGTTCTTTTGTTATCTGTCAAGCATTGTTCAATATGGTAACCATCGACATTCAACTCACACAAATCAATATCTGCACAAACATGAGTTTCGGATAAAAGCAAAAGCTGTGGCTGCCAATCACTTACAAATACATTAATATTATCTTTCTTATTTAAGTATCCTTGGCAATTAAAATATATAACACTTGAACCTAAGATTTCAGAATCTAATTGCTATTTAATAAATTTACCCTTTTAAATATTTTCGATTCTTTTAAGAGTTTCACAATTAGTTTTATCCCAAACTACATGATTAATATTAAGAGACAAGTCATATTTTTTATTCGACAACATACAATTTGACCAATAACAATTACGATTTAATAAGAGTACTATTGTTAGAGTACATCTAAAAAAAACACACACAAAATCAATCGCCGCCGCTGGGTTTTCTCAAAAGTACCCCATCGGCATTTTTGGAATCGAGAGAAGAAATGCAGGGCATGGGAGGGGGAGCGGACACTGGAACGACAGATGTTTTAGGAGATCACTTCACTTATCGACCGGGGTGCGATTCGGTTTGGTTTCGTAAAGACTTTAGACGTAGTATTAATTAATTAAAATTAAATTAAAATAAGTATGGTTTGCAACTTATTATAATCCGGTATTTTTTTTTAACATTTTAAACATTATACGTGTTGATGTAAGAGTCCGGTGTTTGAGTTATTGGCTCTGACGAATATTTATAAAACCAGTGGCATAATTCTTATTATTTAAAAAAATATTAGACTGTTTCTAACACTATTACATTCTTTACTATCATGATTTTCACTACATTTTGGACATACTTTGTTTTGTGTGCAGTCGTTACTAACATGACCATATTGACAACACTTGTAACACATAATTATGCCATATTCATCGAACACAGGACAGCGATTCCATCCTATATTTATTCTTTCTCTTTCTATAATCAAACTGTATGTATTTTCATCCACCTCAAATATTAAATTAAATCTATTTCTAACAATATTTATTCGCCGTATTACCTTCATATTCAAATTTTTTGAACTATGATTTAAATCATTTTGCTTAATTACCGTTGTTATTATATCACTGTCACTATTCACATTTTCATTTTCATTTATACCTACCACTTTAATACGTCTTTGTAACAATTTGGGTCTATCAACACTATAGCTTTCACCAAGTTTACTTTGGATTTCCGATTAGATGTTGGTAATTTCTTTTTCCGTGCCACAGTTTAAGATTTTTCCATGCCCAGTGTTACTCCGATTCCGATGTCTGTTGGATTTACTTTTGTTTTTAAACCTTTTTTTTATTTTTTCAGTATCCTTTGAAATCGCGCCCTTCTGATTAACAACTAAGACCTTACTTTAAGTTACCGATGCATATGATGCTTTCTCAGACACCCGTTTCTCAACAATATTATTTTTTAATTGCATACTTCTTAAATATGAAATTTCTTCTTTAAGGCTGATGTTTTCAGCCAAAAGTGTATAAACTTTTTCATTAAGTGCATTCGTTTTACCGACCTATAGCTCTAAGGCAGTGGCGGCTTTTGGGGTAGAGCCACAGTGCCATGGCTCTACCTAATAAACGTTGAAAATTAAAAAAAATAATTTATTTTTTAAATTTTACTTCAGTTCAAAAAATATCTGTATATTAATATTTAATACCAATTATAAAATTAAAATACTGGAACGCAGCCAGTGCAAGATTCCGCAAATTTCGCTAATGCGAAATCGAAGTCGTAGTTGTCGCGCTAGGCCCCGTCACAGATTACCTAAACCAGATGCGAAAGCTTGCGTCGGCACCTTTCAAGTTCGTAACCCAACCCACAGTATAAAGAACAAGATCTAGTTTATGTTCGGTGCCCAACCCAAGCGGCGTACAAAGGCGCGGCTCCAGCCAAAGCAAGGCCTTTACCGGTAGCGGATGATTTCCACCATTGGTCATAGACTTTCTTTATTTTTTAACACGCATTTTTTTTGCACCAGTTAGTTGTTCAGTTTAAAAAAAAAACTATCTATTAATAAATATTTATTTTATTATAAATGGTTAAGAATTCGATTTTTTTTATTAGTTTTCTCCGATTTTTTTAAAGATTTCAAATCTCTGTTAGCATACTTTAAAGCATAAAGTATTCTAAGTCTTATAAATAACTTTACAATATATAATCGAGGGAAATTATTACAGGGATGATTAAATTTTATTAAACTCATAACGTTTAAATATTTATGAGAAATGCCAGGTCTAGTAGATATTTGATCAAACATTGAAATAATTTTTTTTTTAATTCATAAATAAAACATACAAATTTCTCGCTAGGTGTTTTTAAACTACCAAAAATATTAGTTTCGGTGTTGCTATATGCCTTTTGTTTAGTTAATAAATTTGAAGCATCAAGGTTTCCGGATTCTTCTGAAAAACTGACACAAATGGGACATTTATGAATATTTAAAGCTTTTTTAATTAAGTAACCACAGACATATTTAAAAGCATTTTGTGTGGTTAAACTGTGTTCTCTATAATCACAATCAGAAACAGTTATTGCCTTGCATATTTCAGATGACTGCGTAGGCATCACTTCTTTTAAATTTTCATCTGAAACGTTTTTTAGCTCAGCTAGAAGCACGCCTAAATCGTCCTCACAGTTCATATATTCAGAGTGTAAAAGATTCTGACAAAATATTTTTTATGGGCTCTTTGAAATTGAATTGGGGTTGGATTTACGCAATTCCCTCCTTGTTGCCTTATATTTCCGAAATAATTTTCAAGACAGTCTTGATTTATTTTTCTGGTTTTTAGGTAGCTAAATCCGCAATTTGAAAGGCGCTGCCATAAAACTTTCAATCCATAGATAGATATCATCCAACACGAACGAAATTTACACTTTTTTGTCAAATTTTTTCCCTTATTATTGCATATTTCAAGGTTTTTCAAAAATAGCCACATGTGATTTAAAAACTCAACTTGATAATCAAGACTCTGATATGCATTTTTAAATTTATTCGGATGGGACGTATCTGTAGAATTAAACAAATCAAACAAAGTATTAAATTTATCTATAATTTCAATTGTAGGTAAAGCATCTACAGGAAGTGCTCCTAAAGTCATATATGTATTCTTTCCACTCGCAACACTATGACTTAAAACTTGAGTGGACAGTTTTACCTTCATCTTTTCAAAGTTATTAGGATATATGTGGGATTTAGTAAGTTTCGGAGCACACCTATACACTCGCTGGCAATTTTTTTCATAAAATTGTTCGACAAACTTCCAAGACGTTATTTTTTTTTGTCAAAATGAAAATTATTTTCGGCTAAATTATTTTTAGTAGCCTTTAATAAATGTGGAGGGTCAAAAATGTAAACTAATTTCAAATCGCCCAATTGGAATTCAGAATTTTCTTCGTTAACCTTTAGCATTCTAGAAAGCTGTATAAAATTAGAGCCCATATCAGTTACTAAGCCTTGGATAAATAAACCATCATCTGATAATTTTTTAACGCATTCAGTTAACATTTTTAAGATATCTGAAGCTTTGAGTTGTGAGTTTACAAAAAATAAGCCAGTGGTTGCTTCCAGTTATGAAAAAGTCCGCGAACCATAATAGCAGCAACATTTTGTGCTATGATATTATTATTGTCATTTTTTCCAGCCTACAATTTCATCTTTTGCTAAATTAAAATAAAGATAGGACATTAAAGATGTTTCATCAATACATATGGTATAATACTTATTAAGTTCAGACATAGTTTTAACTTTAATAGCAAGAGAATTGAATGTTTGTTCGTTTAGTCCTGGTTTTGAAACAATACTTTGTGTCATTTTTTCCATAGTACGTTTAGTAGGTAAATTTAATATTTTTGCGAGAAATCTATATGCTTTTGGCCCCAAGAAACACAAAACTAAAGCAAACTGTTTATAACTATCTGGATATCGTTTAGCTTTACCTACTTTATGCTGTAATTTAGCTTGAACTTTTATTATTTCATATAAAGTTTTATTTAAAAAGCTGTCACATAATTTAATAAAACTATTGAGTTTCGGTTTAATCGCTTTAGCCTGCTCAAATTGCTTTTTTTGTTTTAATATATTCCTTTTTAAACCTCTGACTTGGTATCGCAACTTCAGCTTTCTTGGGCTATTGGCAGTCAATGCAGATGAAGTTTGTGTTCCTATGCTTGGTGATTTTATGCTTGTAATGTAATTGATGGGCGTATCTTTAGTGCCTGTCACATCTAAAAAAATAATAACTCTAATACTATTTTTATAAATATTTAGATAATGCCTATGCTAATACCTGTGTTTACATATGCCTTTGGAAAATCACTTTGACCAAATTTATAATTGGTCGTTTGGTCAATCATATCTTTATTTGATTTAAGGTTATTCACATCTAGATAATAACAAAGAAAAAAATTTATATTTTTAAAAAAATCTATTTTCGAAAGCACATTTTAAAAGAATATTGTAACGTTTAGTTTTCTTAATATTTCATATGTTTTTTAGGAATTTCGAGGGAAATTAAAATCACCTGTTTTTCAGTCTTCAGTGTTTATATTGGTCTTGCTGTTCTTTACCATTCTATGTACAGATTAAAAAGGGGGGGGGGAGAGCCCCCTCATGCGCTTTTATAACTCACAATTGCCAACCAAATAAAACTAAATATTCCTATAAAAATAACTATTTACATTAAGCAAGGTTTACATTAAGAACTAAAGGCGAACATGTATGAAGTTATAAGTTACAATAAATGATGGAGGCGCTAGAAAACCTTTTACTTTACATCTCCCCTTATGAGATAATTATTTATATATTTTTTTTTTTTTTTTTTTTTTTTTTTTTTAGTACTAACAAAAAGCTTATTCTAAAAAATTATATAATTCCAATAAAAAAAAAACAATTTATAATTTCTAAAAGAAAGTAAAGTTTACATCATAAATTTAATAACAGTTCTTCTAAAACAATTACCCAATTTATCTTTAATTAGATATGACCTGGGCTCCTTACATTTATCCATAATAACACCATTTTCCCATTCATTATTTTTTTTTTAAACATTACATCCTGATTCACCTTCCCACCTGCCAAGTTTTTTGAATTTTTATCATGGTAAAATTTTTGTTTTGTCCTTCTTTTAATTTTCTTTTCTTTTAATTCTTTAAAATCTACAAGTCCAGGACTAAGCATAGAATCCACAATAGGCAAATTGTCCTTTAGTCTGCGATTGAATAACATTTGAGCTGGTGACAAACCCAGATCAGGAACTGGAGTATTTCTGTATTTTAAAAGATAATAATCAATGTCATTCAGATTACCCCTATTTTCATAAAAACATTTTTTTAACATTTTCTTACAAATATTTACAGACTTTTTAGCTAAACCATTGCTTTTAGGGTAATTCGGGCTAGAATTAATTAAAACTATATTACATTCACTTAAAAAATTTTGAAAACCAATATATATAGGAAAACCATATATGGAAAAAAATTGTTTCAAATTTTTTATTATGTCATCAGCTGACTTATTCTTAATTTTTTTTAGTTCTATCCAGCTAGAAAAATAATCCATTATTGACAAAAACAAATATCCCTTAAATTCCAAAATATCCATAGCAATTTTTTCCCAAGGTCTTTCTGGCATTTCATGTTGCAATAAGGGTAGTTTTGAATTATTATTACGAAACTTTAGACATGTTTGACAATTCAAAACATACCTGCCTATGTCATTACTTATATTTGGCCAATAAATAGTCTCCCTTGCCCTAGCTCTACATTTATTAATGCCTAAATGTCCCTCATGAAGTTTTTTTAACATTAAAGTTCTAAGATTTTGTGGTATGACAACCCTGTCCCCATAAAAAATTAAATTATTTTCTTCAGACAACTCATTTCTTATTTGATAAAATAGTTTTAGTTCATTGCACATTTTTTTGATATTTTTAGGCCAGTTGCTGTGAATAAAAGATTTTAATGAAATTAAAACATTATCATTTTTCATTTCTGATTTTAACTGAGACATTTTTCTCTCACTCATACATATTTTCTTTTGAATATCATGAACAAGAAAGTTATTTTGTGGGTCATCTTTTACAGGGTGTTTCAAAAAAGCTCGAGAAAGCAAATCTGCAATAAACATTTGTTTACCCGGCAAATAAGAAACTATTAATTGGTATTTCATTAGCCTTAAAAGCATTCTTTGTAGTCTACTTGAGACCTTATTTATGTCTTTTTTAAAAATGCTAACAAGGGGTTTATGATCAGTATGAACATGTACATTTTCTTTGCCATAGATATAATAATTAAATTTTTCTGCTGCATATAAAATTGCACCCAGTTCTCTCTCAATACAAGCCCATCTTTTTTCAGTATCGGTTAATGCTCTGCTGACAAAAGCTATAGGTTAACCATTTTGTAATAAACATGCACCCATACCCTCTTGACTTGAGTCACACTGAATGACTAAGGGTTGATTTACATCATAGTGCTTTAAACATGGTGGAGAAGTTAATAATTTTTTAATTGTTTTTACACTTTCTGTGTGACTTTTCTCCCAGTTCCAAAGAACATTATTACAAGTTAAATTTCTTAAAGGCGCTGTTATTTGAGAGAGATTAGGGATAAATTTACCCAAATATTTTATCAACCCTAAAAACCTCAAAAGCTCTTTTTTATTTTTGGGATTTTCTAATTTTAAAATTGCTTCTATTCTATCTTTGTCGATTTCAGTTCCCTTTGCTGAAACTTTAAAGCCTAGAATTTTAACTTCAGATTTTTTAAACTGAAATTTATCTTTATTAAAAGTAATATTATGTTTTTTAGCCATTTT
Source organism: Anthonomus grandis grandis (assembly GCF_022605725.1). Classification (NCBI taxonomy): domain Eukaryota; kingdom Metazoa; phylum Arthropoda; class Insecta; order Coleoptera; family Curculionidae; genus Anthonomus; species Anthonomus grandis. The sequence continues at coordinate 33,362,479 of NC_065547.1, read as the reverse complement.
TAAAACTTCCTCTAAAATTATGTAATGTTCGAGCTCATTCTCCGCAGAAATTATAAGATCGTCTATATAAATTTTACTGCCAATTATTCCCCCAAAAACAGTTGTATTTTTCCTCTGAAAAACCTCCGCGGCTGTGTTAATGCCAAAGGGTAGTCCTAAAAACCTGTATCTTCCCAAAGGGGTCGCAAATGTTGTTAATTTTGATGATGATTCATCTAATTTTATTTGATAAAAAGAATCTTTTAAATCTAAAACTGAAAAATATCTTTTATTTGTCAAATCACCCAAAATTTCATCAATTGACGGAATACGATGGTGTTCTCTTCGTATATTAAGATTTAACTTTGACGGATCTAAACAAATTCTTAATTTTTTGTTTGGCTTTTCAGTAACAACAATATTATTAACCCAGTCTGTTGGTTCAGTTTGTTTAAAAATTACCCCCTCTTTTTCTAATTTATCTAATGTTTTTTGAAACTCTGGCATTATAGCTTTAGGAATTCTTCTTGCAGGAAAAACACAAGGTTTCACGTCATCTTTTAAGGAAAATTTATAAGGTTCCCCTGGAAAAGTGCCAAGCCCCTCAAAAACACATTTATACTTTTTTATGACATGCTCTTTTGAAGAAAATTTTATATTTTCACAATTTTTTTTTTTTTAAACTATCAATTGTTTTAATTAAGTTTAAGTGTAAACAAGACTCTAATCCTAATATAGGTTTGCCCTCAGCTCTTACAACCAAAAATTTAATAAGGTATTTCTTACCACGCACTATACAATTTAACTTTGTAGATCCCATGACATCAATCCTGGCGCCACCATATGCTGTAATGTTGACATTGGTGGGATTGAGCTGGACGTTTGGTGCTAGTTTCTGTAGAGTCTTGGCAGGCAGGACGTTGCATTGTGCTCCCGTGTCCACCTTAAAAAGCACATCAACATTACTTATCGAAATTTTTTCTATGATTTCATTTTTATATTTTTTTCACTGTACTTTTTGCTTTCAGAGTTTATTGATTGCAATTGCAAGCAATCCCAAAAAAATTCATCATCCGAGGAATTTGAGCACCCAGAAAAATCTAAATTATTTATTTTTTTCTTTCTAAAATGGCTATCATTTCTTTGTTTATTTTTATCTAAATATTTATTAGCAAGACAACAAGACTCAAAGTGATTTGGTTTTTTACAAAATGTACAAAATCTTCCAAAAGCTGGACACTGACCATAAGCATGTTTTGTTTGACATTTACCACACATTTTAAATTTATTATTTTTTTGAAAGCTGTAAGAAATTTTGGTATTATTATTATTATCATTATACTGATTCTTAAAAGCGTTTCTTGAATTTGTATTATTAGAACCTTTAAAATTAAAACTGTTACTCCCCTGGTTATTTCTGCGTGCTCCTATAGCGTCCAATGCACTCGTGGAAGGCTCTGCTTTCCCCATGTCCTCCATTTGTTTTTTGTCCTGGTCGTAGATCTTACACTTCGCCTCCAACTTCTCCAGAGTGAGCTTCTCCGTTTGAAATAGCTGCTCACGTAAGGACTGGTACTGCATGCCCAGGATTACCATGTCCCTGACCATTTCATCACTTTCACTGTACTCACATGAGGATACCAGGGTCTTCAGCTCGGTGATGTAGGAACTTATGGACTGGTCGGGCTTCTGCTTACATGTAAGAAATCTGTATCTTTCATACACTATGTTCTTCTTCGGCTCACAGTATGCAGTGAATTTCTTCTTCACATCCTCCAGTTTGGCCTTTTCCATCTTTATGTTTAGGGTGTTGAAAATTTCGACACCATTTTCTCCTACCAGATTCACAAAGATTGCCACTTTGACCCCTTCTGCAGCCTCGTTTTTTTCAATCGCCATCAGGTAGAGCTCGAATTTTTGCCACCATCTTGCCCAATTTCTTGCAACATTGCCGGTAAAGAAATCCATGACAGGTGGTGCTCTCAGAAAATCCATTATCATCCAGTTTTGTACTGCCTCTCTGTGGGTTTTGTCTCTCGAAATACACACCTGACACCATGTAACGTTTAGTTTTCTTAATATTTTATATGTTTTTTAGAAATTTCGAGGGAAATTAAAATCACCTGTTTTTCAGTCTTCAGTGTTTATATTGGTCTTGCTGTTCTTTACCATTCTATGTACAGATTAAAAAGGGGAGGGGGGAGAGCCCCCTCATGCGCTTTTATAACTCACAATTGCCAACCAAATAAAACTAAATATTCCTATAAAAATAACTATTTACATTAAGCAAGGTTTACATTAAGAACTAAAGGCGAACATGTATGAAGTTATAAGTTACAATAAATGGTGGAGGCGCTAGAAAACCTTTTACTTTACAATATCCTTTTAAAAACAAATTTTTATTTGTGTGAAAGTGAAAAAATAAAATAAATATTACAAGACTTGATAAGGCAGGGTAAACCGAGGGGCAAACAGAATAAAAACAAATACTTGACGTTTTGCTGAAGAGAAATGTGAGTTATTGTTTGCTTTTATTATATACATATATTAGCGACCTGTAACTTTAAAGAGTTTTTATTTTTTGCATTGTACTACTATTTTTTTTATTAATATTTCTGTTATACTTTTAGTGCAATTGATAAACAGCAAACCAAAAGCCCCTACTATAAACAAAATGTTATAGTTTTATGACAGCTGCGCGCCATATTTTAAGAAATTTGTTATGTGGTTATTACGAGTATGTGGCTAATTCATAGTATTTTATAATTAGGAATATTACATATTTTACTTACATATTTTATTTTACTTACATATTTTTGAACCATCGTGAAAAATATGAGACAGTAAAGAAAGAATTAGGTAACTAAATCGTGTTAAACTAAAAAATAGAAATATATGTTTGATTAAGATCAATAACACAATCAGGAGCTCTTTTTTTAAATTAGCAATAAAAAAAAACATAAATTAATAAAAACACATTAAAATGTTATATTTTATTGTTATTGTTAGTTAACCTACCTGATAAAATCAAAGTCTTTCGTGGAGGTTCTTCGCTTTCGGATTCCAGATTAATATTAATTTCAGTTTCATTTATTTCCGTCGATGTAAGTACGCAAATATGATTACAAAAAATTGTAGGGATAGCGTTTGGAAATAACTTTTTCCCTCCAGTTGAGATATATTTTTCCGCAAAATGCTTTCTACATATTCTGTAATTTTTAAAGTTTTCTTTTTGCAGCAGGTCTTCTCTTTTAGCTGCACGAAGCCCAGCTTCACGTCTAAACAAACGGTGCGTATTATTTTAAAACTAAATAAATTAAATACATTTACCTTAAAGGATCACTTGGAAGACCAGAAAAGGTTACTTCTGTGTTCACAGAAGAACAGCATCTACTTATGCACTTATAACTCGTCATAGTTAAAAAAATATATTTGCGCTCGCACTATGCCACTTCTCAGCGTCACGGGTACCGAAGCAAGCCTGAAACTAAAATAATTGTGCTCCCATACTATTCGATTCGACGTTGAGCAGACGAAAATAGTGGGGAACGCAGATCATGCCGCCAGGCTTACATTCGCATCTGGTTTAGGTAATCTGTGGCCCCGTATCGATGCGTGTTACATCGAATAATCACAGCAAATTTAATGTCCTTGAAACAATGTGGTAAAGCCACCGTCTATAGATTACAACAAGTCAGACCACTCGAGCGGCCCTGAATTCGATTGCCCCACCCCCCGTTCCTCACCTCGGCATGCATCGGCTGGGTAGAACCCAGGTTTAGTTTTCGCAAGTACGTTAACTTGTGTGCATCCGTTTCGCGAGAGAGTTTTTGCTTGTAGCATTTTAAACAATAATTTGATTACATACTACTTGTATAAATATAATTACCCAATAATAAAGTAGTATATATTTCATCCCTATATGTTAAATATTTTGTTCTGTATTTTGTGTTTTAGTTAAAAGCATTACAATCTTAAAAAATAGTTTAGTATTTATTTTCTCCCCCTAATGTTACTGGAATAGTTTTAGCCGATTTTACAACCTATTATCCCAAACCAACACACCCCACTTCTTTTTGTCGGCCACCAATGTCGGCGTTTAAGACCCGGTAAATTTTGATATTTTAACATATTTTATATAAACTCCTGGAGAAAATTATCTCACCACTTGATTTTTAGAGATTTTTTTTAAATAAAGATAAAAAAATAAGCAAACTTTTAAGCATTGTTAACTATGCATTATTAATTAACAAAAACAATTATATTCTATTAACCAAAACGAGATTTAAGTAACTAAATTCAATACAAGGAAAAGCATCGATTTTCACTAACTTCAATTTTGATACAAAAATAAAACAATAGACCCATAATGAATTCTTAATAACGTGTATTGCCACCTCTAGCTGCAATGACCGCTTGAAGTCTTCGCAGCATTCCTCGTATCAAATTATGAAAACTTTCCTGCGGATGTATTCTCACTCCTCACGAGCAGCATGTTCCATGATAAAGCATAAACATAGTTTTTGTCCAGTTCTGCTTTTTATACGAGAAAAGATATTATAACTGTTTTAACTGATATTTATTTTTATTTAAATTTTCTTGACAAAATAATTAGTGGTGCGATAATTTTGTGCAGGAGTTTATTTAAAACCTTTTTTTACTTTTTCATGTCTTTTATTGGAAAAACAATAATAATCCCATCTTAAGCAGTTAAAAACAATGGTTTTAATTTTCCAATGCAGCTAAGAAAGATTTGAAATTAATCGTTGGGTAGTTGATATATTTTTGGACTATTTTAATTCAGGTCATATTTCAGTACCAAATTTCCAAGCAATAAAAAAAGGAGATATATTTTAGGAATTTTCTTAAATAAGTTGAACAAAAATCACGAAAAAAAAAATCAGTCGAGAAACAAGAGGATAGTTTTAAATAATAATATTAAAAAAATATATTTGTTTTATTTTTTACTTTTTGTCCAAGAAAAGTTATTGTCAAAAATTGCCTTGACTGTCTGAAAGAAATGGAAAGAAACGCTATGTAGTGTAATTTTTTAACTTTAAAAAAATTGTTTGGACTGCCTAAAATTATGTTTATAAACTACTTCATAAACTAATGCTTGCAATAACTTAAATTGCTTGCAATAATTAAGAAATGACTTTTTAACTATCTAAAGTAAAAACCAACAAAAATTCAGGCAGGAATAATTTCTTACTTTTTCCAAGCAATTGCTTCAATTTTATCTAAGAAAAAAAGTGATTTTCATAAATTGACCAGACTGCTTGAAAGAAATAAAAATTTCACCAAAAATTTACTTTAAACTGCCTGAAGACTGTTTTTCCTATGTGACTTTTTTAAAATCGAATTTGCAAGAAAACTGACTTCAAGTGCCTAAAATAAAAACAAATCAGGTAAGTCAAAGTAATTTTTCATTTTTTCTAGGCAATTGCAGTGGTTTTTTCCATGAGAAAAATTATTTAAAAAGTTACCTTGGCTACCTGAAAAACTAAAAAATTAGTGCCTGGAAAAAAAATTACACTGAACTAAAAATTACGTTTCTTTACTTCTGACCGTAATTTTGAATAAAAAATAGCTTCTACTGCCTGAGATTAAATTTATTTTCTTTAAAGCCATTACACTCAGAACATGTTTTTTTTCCTTCCAAATTGCTCAGTTTTAAACTCAATTGTGCAAAAACAAACTTGAACCTCAATTGCCTGAAATAAATAAAAGTGGCACGTATTTCGAAGTCATTTCTTACTTTTTCCAGGCAATCGAAGCAGTTTTATCTTCAAAAAAAAAGAGATTTTCAAAAACTGCCTTGGTAGTCTAAAAGAAACAAGAAATTCCACTAAATTGCCTGAAAATAGCTTCAAGTGCCTGGAAAAAAATAAAAATTATCACTCTTATGAGATCCTATATGAAAAAATGACTTTAAGTGCCTTTAAGAAAAAAAAATTAAAAAAGACTGTTTTTTTCCCTCGAGATATATTTTTTTAAGTAAATTTTACAAGAAATAACCCACTTCAAATGCCTGGAATTAAAAAAAAGTTTCAGGTAGGTCAAAATATTTTTTTTATTTTTTCCAGGCAATTGCACCAATTATAACTGTTTTAACTGATATTTATTTTTATTTAAATTTTCTTGACAAAATAATTAGTGGTGCGATAATTTTGTCCAGGAGTTTATATTTACTAGGTATATCCACAAATGAATACAAAGTATATAATTTACAAAACTACTTATTTAGCGCTTATTATGATAATTGTTTGTTATTCTTTTGCGCTTTTGTATTTTTAAAACGACCTAATTTAAAAATTAAAATAACCCATGCCGTATTAAAATTATTATATATTTTTTAGTGCGTTTAAATGTGTTTTTTAATTGTTTATTTATTTTAACTTTAGATTTATTTTTTGGATATTCATCCCTAAAATTTCAACAAATATTAAGCAAAAACTTGTATTTTTTGATAAGACTCCTAAAAATGTAGCAAATTTAAACAATTCAACAAGTAAGGTTTTTTTCAAATTCACTTTTAACTATTATATTTGACTTAAAAGGCAGCCATTTTGAATCCGCCATATTAAACGCTTCCAATTTATTTAAAAGTTCAAATTCATTGAACTGATCAAAACTTCTAGATACACCAATTTTAGAAAAGGGAAACTCAAAAACATTTTAAAAACTGTCCTTGTTATGGAAAGCCAAGCACCTACAAAATTTGCAAACAATCTGACAAGTAGAAGTTATAGTTTAAATAGAATTCTTAGATTTGTTATATACATACATACAAACATTGCTACATAAAGGTAAAGAAGTGAAGCTAATATAAAAAATGTGTAAAAACGTTAATAATTAAGAAACACTGTCATATAAACACATTCTATTCCAGTCCTATAAAAAAAGTTCTTATTTTATGACTTAAAATACTTCTTATGAATACTCCTCGTATAAAAATAATCAGCGCGCCTCAGAATTTGCTTTCATCGATATTTACGATAAACCCTGGTAAACGCTCGTACGCAGCAAACAGCGGGATTCAAGGTCAATTTTGCTTTAACACGGGCGGTATAGGAAGTGGTCTGACTTGTTGTAATCTATAGACGGTGGTAAAGCTACGGCAAATTAAATAATTTTGGGCCGGGCTCCAAACCAATAGAATCTTCTCTAGCAAAACGTGCGTGATATTGTTCGTTTTGATTATTCATCGGGCGTTCGCGGTTCCGTATAGATCTTTTATTGTATTTGGCTGGCGTTTTCGGCTTTGTTGGTGTTTTTTATTTTTATTGAATATTAAAAACAATGAATAAAATTAAATTTTTAAAAGCGAATCCATTTTCCACTTTATCATTGGAACAAAAAGTAGAAATAAAGGAGTTAGGGCGACCGTTGCCCGATTTAAATATAGAAAAAACTCAAGGTGGACAAAAAGTGCGTTCCCGTAAATTTAATAGGAATATTTATGCGAAAAATATTTGGGTGTGCGGGTGTGATACGTCTAATAAGCTATTTTGCTTTATGTGTGTTTTATTTGGAGGAGAGGAATCCTGGTCTCGAAGAGGAACAGATGATCTTGTTCACGTATGGGAGAAAATGAAAACACATGAAAAATCCAAGGTACACATGAACAATATTTTCAATTTTTCTATGCTTGGTAAATTTGATATAAAAACTCAGTTAAACTCGGCATACCGGAGCCAACTTATTGAAAAAAATAAACAAATTGAAAAAAATAGATATGTGTTAAATCAAATTATAAATTGCATTCGTTTTTGTGGTGCATTTGAGTTGGCTCTCAGAGGCCACAATGAAATAGAGACATCCGAAAATAAAGGAATATTTCGGGAATTAATTAATTTTAGCTCAGAATTAGACAAAACGCTTAAGGATCATATTCAAAAATCAACAGTTTTTAAAGGGACATCCAAAATAATACAAAATGAGCTTCTAGAGTGTATGTTAGATGTATATCATGAAGAGGTGACAAAAGAAATAGGGAACTCTCCATTTGTGGCTGTTATCGCCGACGAAACCACTGACGTTGCTTGTGAGTTTCAACTCGTAATTGTTTTTAGATACTTGCATGCTGGTAAGCCTGTTGAAAGATTTTGGAATTTTTACAATCCAAAAGATCATGACGCTGAATCAATCTCCCAGTGCATACTTCAAGTTTTGGACCCTTTACTTAAAGATCACCCCAATAAATTAATTGCGCAAAGTTATGATGGAGCATCGGTTATGAGTGGATGTTTGAATAAAGTACAAGCAAAAATTAAAGTAAAATACCCTTTGGCTAATTATATTCACTGCTATGCACATCAAGTAAATTTAATAATGGCCAGTGCGACTTCCATTAATTCCGAGACTCGAATTTTTTTTGCAAACTTGGCTGGGTTATGTTCCTTTTTTTCTGTTTCTCCTCAAAGAACCAAAATATTGGATGAAGTTATTGAGAAAAGATTACCGCGCTCATCTCAAACTCGCTGGAATTTCCAATCAAGAGGAATAAATACTGTTTATGAAAATAGACAAGATTTAATTACTGTAATGGAAATTATCGAAACAACATCACGCGATAACACGTCAGTTAATCAAGCCAGTGGAAATAAGTTGAAATTGCAAAGTAAAAATTTTGTTTTCTGGCTATCAATTTTCTATAAAATTATGCCTCATGTAGAAGTAATTTTTAATCAGTTACAAAAAGAATGTACGGATTCTGTAAAAATAAAACAAGGCTTACACAACTTTGAAAGAGCAATACAACTTATTAGGGATAATATGGACCAAATTATTCAGGAAATTGAAATAAATACAACATCACAAGGTGAAGGAGAACCACAATCAAAGAGATTGCGTACCTCTGTAGTAGGAAATACTAAGAAGCAAACAGCTTTGGAAATCTGTGATGCAATTTTGATGCAAATAAAATTAAGATTTAATTTCACTGGACACTTAGTGGCTACAAATTTATTTGCCCATGAACAATTTTTCGTGTATAGAGAATGTTTTCCAGAAAAGTACCTAGAAGAAACATGTAGAGAATTTTCTTTTTTAAATAAAAATAGGCTTAAAACAGAATTGCAAGTTTTATATGAAAGAGAGGAACTCAACTCAATTTCAGGATCTGGAGCTGTGCCACTCTTGGTGTTATTAAACGAAGACTGCTTAAAATGTACCTTTGAGGAGACCATACAATTATTAAGTGCCCTGGCAACCATGCCTATGACGACATCGGAAGCAGAAAGGTGTTTTTCAATGTTAAAAAGAATTAAAACTTTTCTTAGGAACACAATGAAAGAGGAAAGACTCGGTGCGCTAGGTATGTTATCCGCAGAGAAGCAATTTGTTAATTCAATTACAGACTTTAATAATAAAGTAATCGACAAATTTGCTAACAAAAAAGAACGAAGAATGGACTTTATATATCGTGTACTTTAAGTAAAACAATTCAGTTTAATTGACTATTATATTATATACTTTTTTTTGAGTTACTTATTTTTTTGAGTTATTAAAAACAATAAAATTACTTACTTGTGTACCTTACTGTAAATATGGAAAACTGTATGTTGCCTGTGACCTGAAGTATTGACATTTCCACGTAGTTTTGGTAAGTTCATTTCCTTAAATTTCAAATTTTATGTTCTTTTTGTTTTTTAATGTATATTTTTATCTACAAAAAAAAATAGAAAACTTATTGCGTTATAATTTTGATAATAAAATGTAATAATTTCGATCACTCGTTCGGTCATGATAAAATTAGATCAAGGTTTGGCCCTACCCAACACCACCGAAATAAAGATAAAGGAGAATGAAGAAATCTTTATTTCGGTGGTATTGCCCTACCTCCCTGAACTGTCACGAGCCACCACTGCTCTAAGGTACATTTCATATGATCTATCAAGTTTTGGTCGATGCATAGATCCTCAACTCGGTTTCTTTTCCTCGATCTCTTGCTACTGTCAGTACATGTTTTACAGTTCCAACTTGTTTTCTTTAAGTGGAATCCTCTTAGATCAACATTTTCACGCTTCCCAAAAACTCGTTACACTCCGTACACTCGATAATTCTTTTAATATCATCAAAACCTTGTTTACACTTGTAACACGTAGAACGGTGACACTCGCGTGATACACCTCCGGTCTCCGCCATGGTCGGTGACCGAATTTTTCTTATAGACAAATAATTTTTGCAAAATTGTTACGTGTGTAAAAAACATTGGTAACACGTTCGTCTTATACACAAATGATTCATTGGTGTATAGTTGGATTTTGATAAAAATATTGGGCAAGTAAAAAAAAGGTAAGATGTTTGCCGTACAGACAATTAATTAGTTTTAGCAAGATTAAATTTTTGTAAAATTATAGCGCAATTAAAAAAAAATTGCTCATTTTAAGATTTTTTACCATACGCCATAATTTTTTGTGAAAGTATTGCGGAAGTAAAAAAATGAGTAAGACGTTTGTCTCATAGACGAATAACTAATATATGCAAAATTTTTAGAAAAATGTTGCGCTATTAAAAAAATTAGAATGCGGAAATGTAACAAAGTTGTAAGGCAAAAGTAATTTTAATTTCAAATTGCTAAATAATTTATTGTTGCAAAATTGGATTTTTGTAACGTTTTAAATTTTTTTTACTTGTTAAACAATTCAATTTTTTTTAATTCTATTTTTGTAAAAATTTTGCGCAAATAAAAAAAAATTCAAGTTTTCAATATTTTAGACTTACTAAACAATCAATTTCTCTGAAATTAAATTTTCTTAAAAATGCTATGCAATTAAAAAATAATAATTTAACATTTTTTTAACACTTATCAAATAATCCAATATTTTCCAAGTAATCATTCTAACACTAACCACATAATCAATTTTTTGAGATTTGTGAAAATGGTACGCAAATTAAAAAAAAAAATAAGAAAAAATTACATGTTTACATTTTTTTACAGTTCAAGTTCAAATTTTTGTACAAAAAATACGCTACTTTTTCCATAAAAATCTTGTAAAAGCAATTAGGTGTTTGTAAAATGAGATTTTTGTAAAAATATTGCGCAAGTTAAGATTCTGAAAAGGCAACATTTTCTCATTCGCAACTAAAGAAAACATCTTATACCCGGTTTACATGCAGCTCACTTCCACGGCAGTCAGCAGGGAAGTAGACAGGGAAGTTGGCAACGCGAGTATGTAAACACGTCGCTAGCGCTGCCGCTGCCTATGCCTGCCACTGCCCACTGCCGCTGCCGTACGCTCCCTTCGGTGGCGGTTTTTTGGACGGAAGTCAAAGGATAGACAGCACGAGCAGCAACGTCGTGTTTACATGATGCACGTGAATTACGCGAGGAACTAGGGGATTCACAGCATTTTGTCTGTTTTGTTCAGTTACTCAGTTGCATGGAAGGTAGAGTACCAGCACGTGGATTTTAATTTTAATTTCAATTTTCGTGTATGTGATAAACCTATGGAGTGGAAAAACGAAAAAATTTTATTGTTTTTGGAACTGTATGAAGCTGAGAGGTTGTTATGGGATGCTTCACACATTAACCATAAAAAAAAACATATAGTCCACGATGCGTGGAAAAGAATCAGCAACGCGTTGGAAACTCCAATACAAGATTTAAAAACAAAAAAAAATCGCTAATGGCAACGTTTCGGCCATTATTAAAAAAGAAAAAAGCTTCAATGAAGACAGGAGCGGGTGCTGATGAGGTTTTTAGGCCCATTTGGTTTGCTTTTGAGGCCATGGAGGGTTTCTTGGGAGCAGTGTATGATGTCGAAGGTACAATAAATACCGAAGGCGAGGTAAGTTTATAGAAATAAATTATAAAAAAGTTACTGTTTTAAAAAATTTAATCTTTAAAAATGTTGGGAGTTTTTAAATTACAATTCAACATTATTGAAATAATCGGCAAATTCCGATCTAACTTGCATTGCGGTAGCTGGAGCTCGTCTGGCTACATGTGGTATATTTCTTATGGCAGATACACCTGTATTTTATGTCTCCAGGAGCCTTCAATAAGTACTCCGTCCTCAATGGCATCAAAAGTCCCTAGAGGGGTGTAGGAATTTCGAGAATGTTGGCTTCTTCTTAAGAAGTTATGCAACAAAATACAAGTTAATGTTATTTTCGGTACCTTGCTTACATCTATTTCAATGGGTTTTTTAAATACTCTAAAGACAGATGTCAAGACACCGAAAGTATTTTCAACAATGACGCGACTGCTTGAAAGTTTATAATTAAATATTCTTTCTTTAGTGCCCATGTCATGATTTCCTGGAAAAGGTTTCATCACATTCTTATGTAATGCAAAAGCCCCATCGCCTAAAAACACATAAGGCGTACTAGTTTCTCTACCAGGCAATGGGACATCTGGTGGTAAATTAAGTTGATTTGTGTCAATTTTTTTTCACAAGAGACAGTTTTGAAAAATACCCCCATCGCTAATACGCCCTTGACCACCTACGTCGGCAAAAATAAATTTATAATCGTTATCAACTAAAGCCATCAAAACTATGCTATACGTTCCTTTATAGTTATAATATTCGGAACCAGTATGTGGTGGACATTTAATAACGATGTGTTTGCCATCAATGGCTCCGACACATCGGGGAAATTTTTTTCTGAATCCCTTTTCTGTTGCTAACCATTGCTCTGGTGTATCTGGCAACTGAAACAAACAAATAATAATTTAACAATAAAAGATATAAAGTAATCTAATGAGTAAATAATAATAACTTATGTATGTATATTTTCAGCCTCAAGAGACTGATGAAGTGGAATTAGTATCCCAGCATTCCCAGGATATGGGCGAAAATGAAGAAGAAAATGAAGTGGCTCCATTGCCGCCAGTACGGGCTAATGAAGAAGAAAGGGCACAAGAACATTCAAGGGATCCAATCATTAGGGCAGAAAATGCAAGGACTGCAATCGCTAGGCCTTTGAAAAAAAAGCGCACAGCTGGTCAAGCTTTTGACATAGATACGGCGCAAACGCAACTTAATGATAGCCTTAAAACGATTAACCATGTGTTGCAAACTAAAGGACAACGGGACAATTTAGACGATGACTGCGATTTATACGGCAAACTTTTGGCGACAAAATTAAAAAGGTACCCTGTATCCCAAAGGTAAAGGATTATGTACAGAATAGATGGTCTTTTATTGGATACTCTTTCTGAAACTTGCAAATCTACTCCTTCTTCCTATCCATCAGCTTCCAAGCCTACATCTGCATGGACATCCCACGATTCTCCTACCAATTCATCACATTCGATACATTCACCACATTCGCAACGTTCACAAAATTCGCAACATTCACAGCTATCACCACATTCGCAACATTCACAGCCATCACCACATTCGCAAAGTTCACAAAATTCACAACTATCACAACATTCACAAAATTTACAACATTCACAAGAATCACAACATTTGCTTTATTTAAAAAAAACGCAATGTTCACAGTCACAAAGTTTGCAATACTCACAACCTTCACAATATTATCCACGACCACCATATGCACCCAATTCCCAAATATCCATTCATACCCAAGTTAGACAAGATCCGCTACAAAAACAACCTTACATGACTCTATATAGTCAGCCCCCTTCTTCTGCACCAAGTACCCAAAGTTCTGCATTTCAGGTGGATGAAGAAACCCAGACCATAATACAGAGTGCATTCGATAGCGCAATGACAGAAGATAATTAACCTCGTTTTCTACATATTATTATATGTATAGTTGGCGTCAGACATAATCTATTTTGGTCACCTGTCAAAAAACCTGCTTACCACCAGTCAAACAATGGTTGCGACCTGCTATTTACATTGTTTGAAGGGTGGAAAGCAGGTTTTTTGACAGGTAACCAAAATAAATTATGTCTGACGCCAACTATAATATAATGTATTACATATTTAAAATAAATAAACATGTTCCTAAATGAAATGTATTTGTTTATTGCTTACCTTAATTTGGTTCTTTAAAATTGAATTAATTGCTCCACAAACTTCAGGTACAATCAGCGAAATTGCTGCCGTTGAAACTTTAAATAAATAATGTAAACTTTTGTAACTGTCCCCAGTGGCCAAATATCGCAATCTTATTGCTAAGCGAATTTTTGGTAGTATTGGAACCCTTATTTTAGTTTCTCTTTTGATCATGGGCTCAATTTTATTAAGCAGAAATTCAAAGTCTATTCGGGACATTCGGCAAAAGTTAAAAAATTCTCCGGATTCCTCACATGTCAGATCATTAAAAAAGTTATTCATACTTGTTCTGTAAAAAAACTGGAGTTAATTTTTTCATTAGGGGAGTAAAAAATTACTTACAACGTTTTATTACGATAAATCGCTGTCATCCACCATCGTCTTTTTCGACGTCGCATATCTTAACACATTTAAATAATTTTGTACATTTAAAACGGAAAGCGCTGTCGCCACAAAAACATCTTCATCCTCCATACTGCCGCAGAATAATGCGCACAAATAATTCGGGTAGTGGCAGGTAGATGCGAGCTGCATGTAAATAGTTACTCGCTTATTTACTTTTAATTAAAATCTGCCTGGAATTATTTGGGGCATGAAGTGGGCAGCGCAAGTAGCAGCGGCAGTGGCTGCATGTAAACCGGGTATTAATAAGTGACTCTAAAAAAGAGAGGTAATTATGAAAGGACGGATGAAGATGATCCCCAATCGAGACGCCCCCACACGCGAATGCACTCGAGGTAAAATAATTCGGGAAATTTTGGCCAAGTTCCAAATTGAGTTGGGAGGTGGAGGAGTAGGTGGTTGAAACTTTGCCGCCCTTTGAATTGGATTCGCTTCTCTCGAGATTTCTCCGTTGTCGAAGTATCAATGGCTCTCGCTTTTGAACCGTCTATTCTTGATTGTTGTCGGTCGTTCGAAATAGGATTTTTATTGAATTTCACTCCTTAAATATATCTAATTTAAAAACATGAAAGAAATGTTAAAAAAATACTATTTTACAAACGCAACATTTTTACAGCATGTACACTTGCGCAATAGTCTGACAAAATAACAACATGGTTTAATACAAATATAATAAAAAAACACCTTTTCAAAGAGTCAAAGGCTGTGTCACAACATGTTAAAAATTGTTGTCAACAAAACGCAACCTTTTCACAAAAAAAAAAGGTTATTTATTTACACTGCATATGCACAAATAGCAAATATTATTATACTGTATACTAAATTCATAATTTCATTGTAACCCAAAGTCATTTCTCGCAAAACGCGTTTGGTTTCTACATTTAACGGCAAGAAGATGCAATATTTTTCTCTTTTGGTGAGTCAATACAATATTTCGCTGCATGTTACCAATATGCCTGTTTACAAATGTTGAGGAGCAGCAAACATGTTGCATATTGCTTAAACATATTGTCGCGACATTTTCACAAAGAGGCTCAGTGCCCTATTTTCAGTCAGGTAGCAGCAAACATCCGCCATAATGCTCGTAGCCATAGATGGTCTAAGTATGTTCAGATATTTTTACAAATATTTAATTTTTACATTTTGCTACTAAAGCATAATTTTTCTAAAATTGTTTGAACATTTCATTGTATTCTATTTACCTAGCGTCCCTTATAAGGGACCAGAATTTTTTTTTTTTTTTTTTTTTATTTATTAAACGGGAAACCCCCATTACAAAAAAAATAAATTATAAAATACAGTTATGTCAATAATTAATAATCCTTACTTAAACTATTAAGAGTTAAAGTACTTAACTAAAAAAAGACTCTAAAGTAAATAAACAAAAAAAAATATATCTTTGTATTAACTAATAGATTAGGAACATAAATTCTCACTTGGTTTACCCATCAAACAACATATTAATTAAAAATATTAATTGAACAATACTAAGTATTCAAAATTTTCATTAAACTATCCTTAAAAGACCCATATGAATTGCTAAAAACATCTAGCCTCTCCTCCCGATCCAAAAAATCTAGAGATCTCTCCAAAAAAGAGTTTTTACCATAATTGGTTCTATGGAACCCAATATGAAATAAATTATTTTGTCTAAGTGTTCTCTGAGGAATAGAAAACTTAACTTGGGAAAGTAAATCCGGACAGGATGTAATACCATTCAACAACTTATATATAGATAAAACAGATGTCAAACATTGTTCTTCTTTTATCCAAAGACAAAACTTTAACATAATTCAATATTTGGGAATAATCATGATTAGCAATAAGATCTAAATTAAACATGTAGTTATAATATCTTAAAAATTTGTTTTGCACACTCTCCAGTAATGACCTTTAGACATTATACTGGGGAGTCCAGATAATTGAGCCATACTCAAGCTGTGATAGTACCAATCCCACATATACAGATTTGACAGCTTGCAATGATAACCCTTCACAATTTCTAAGCGTAAAACCCAACATTCTATTAGCTTTTACTACTATTTGGTCTATATGATTACAGAAGTTTAATTTCGTGTCAAACAGTATTCCTAAATCCTTAGCAACATCCTTTAATTGAAGTTTCTGGCCGTTAATTGTGTAAAATGATGGTATCCTACTTTTTTTCCTATGAAATGAAATTTGGAAGTATTTATTAATATTCAAATCCAACAAATTATTTTGGCACCACAGAGAAAGGCTATCAAGATCTTTCTGTAAGAGGCTGATATCAAGTTCATTCATAATAACCAAGAAAAGTTTGAGGTCATCAGCAAACATTAAAAATTCACAATACTCCAAGACATCCCTAAGGTCATTAACAAACAAACTAAATAGTAAAGGAGAGCAGTGTCCGCCTTGTGGCACTCCAGAACAAACTTTAATCACCTTAGATATAAAATTACCAAGTTTAATCACTTGCTTTCTATCACTAAGAAAGCTAAGCAACCATTTTAGCAATCTATCAGAAAAACCTATATTTCTCAATTTTTCAATTAATAACAAATGATTTACCTTGTCAAACGCCTTGGAGAAGTATGTATATACAGCATCAATTTGATACCCCCTCTCCAAGGCATCTGACAACTTGTTGTGGTATATGAGTAAATTTGTAAGAGTGGACCGACCACCTCTAAGACCATGCTGTTCCTCAACAATAATTTCTCTACATTGCCAATTTAAATGGGCAAACATAAGGCTGTCAAAAATTTTGGGGATGGATGACACTATGGACACACTACGATAATTTCTGACATCATCCCTCGACCCTGATTTAAAAATAGGAGAAATATAACCTTCTTTCCATATGTCTGGAAATGTTCCAGAAATAAGAGATAAGTTAAAAAGTTTACATAGTGGCTATGATAGTGCATATCGACAGTTTTTTAAAAGAATATTGGGGATTCCATCTGGACCAATCATTAACTTATTAGGCAAAGCCCCCAGCTTATCAAACACCTCAGCCAGATTTACGACAGGACAGTCAATATTAATTTGGCTAAAAGACTTTTCAGGTGGGGTTGTGTTTCCATTTGAATAGACTGCAGAAAAGTAGTATCGAATAAATCAACAATCTGCTGACCACTGTTATCTAAAAACATTTCCCTTGGTACAATGTTAGATGCTCTTTTCTTATTAACGAACTTCCAAAAATTTTTCGGATTACTAGTCAAGATCTCATTCAAAGTAGCAAGATAATTTCTGTAGCACTCTTGACTTAACCATTTACACTAAGCTCTCAGAACGGTAAATTCATCATAATCTCTTTCATCATGGGATAGTTGGTATTTTTTATGCTTACTTTTTTTGAGAAATACCAATCTTCTTAATTCGGTAGAAAAATATGGAGGAAAGCTAGATGTCTTATATTTTTTTTGAGGCACAAAACATTGTATACCAAAATTTAAAATGTTATAGAACTCTGACACCATAATATTAATATCGCTATTATTAAAAATAGTATCCCAATTTATAGAAAAAAGATAATCATTTAAACCCTGATAGTTCCCATTTTTAAAATCAAAATAAAATTCCTCAACTTTAAGTGAATCCAACATTACATTGTTGTCTACTCCAAAATTACAGGTATAAGAAATATGATGAATTGAGTCACAAAAAAGTGTATCTGGAGACTTAAAATATTTCATGGCGCTATCGTTGGTAAACAGAAGATCCAGGAACACATCCGTGCTATTTGGCATATCAATCATTTGGTACATACTAAAAAAGCCATATATTTGTGCTAGAAACACGGCTGGTGAATTTGTTGGACAGTCTACTTGGACCCCATTATGAGCATTTGACCAATGTACCCCTGGCAAATTGAAGTCACCCATCATGTAAAACTTAGTGCTAGGATACATAGAACAGATTTCTTCAATTGTGATGCAGTGATCACTATAGATATCATCAGAGGACCCTGGGGGAATATATACACCGCCAACTACAAAACTTGATCCTGAACATTTACATAACAAAAACAGCTGTTCAAAGTGAGATGCTGTCTTTTTAATGATTGAGGCTTGTATGTGATTTTTTACCAGTATTAGCACTCCACCACCTCTACTTTTTGATGTAATCTGCACATTTCTATCAGCACGAAATATACTGTAATTACAGCAACTAAGTTCTTCCGAAAAAATGTCCTCATTCAACCAACTCTCCGTAATAACAATAATATCATAACTTGAACAATCCAACATTAAGTTCAACTCAGCAATTTTGGTACGAAGCCCTCCCACATTCTGGTAATACATTTGTAATGGGGTATCGGCTAGTTTTTTCTCGTGTTACGTGTGTTATCTCTCAGGCTGTCTTTCCTTACAACCTTGGGACATCCATTAATGTACCTAATGATGTAACTATCATTTTCTTCGGCATTCCTCTCTTGCAGCTCAGTTTTTACCTTCCTAAACTGGTGTCTTTGCATCATCGTCTGATCTAGATTAATGCTGTACTTAGTCCCCGACAATTTTTTCTTAACTTTTAATACCTCTTTAACAAAAGTTCAGTACAGACCACTTTTAATGGCCTGCATGAGCCTGTCTTTTTAGTGCCAATTCTAAGAACTTTTTCAACTTTATCGAGTCCTCGATCTACCTTCATCAGCTTAAAAACATCTTGTAACGCTTTCTTGTCATCTTCGATTCTATCAGTTAAATCGGTTCAATTAGACTCATTTGCACCATAAATTAATAAATTTCTAGATCTGGTTGATCTTTCCTGCATCTCGTTGAATAACTGCTCGGTAACCAACTCACCAGATTCATGCTTACACTTCTGATTTTTTACTGATTCCAGCTCCCTTTTTATAACTTCAATTTCTTTCTTCAGCTCTCCCACTTGTCTTAAAAGGGCTGGGGCGCTTTTAAATGCTTCTCTGCATGGTTTACAGAAATACATCATAGTTCGTTTCTGAATGACAACAGCCCTTAGCTCTGATGCATTTAACCCAGTACACCCTTCCGTGTTGTGCATAACTATATGGCAGCTGTCACAAACCACTATTTTAGATCCGTCTGGTATGGATTCATTGCAAGTGTTGCATAAATTGACCATGTTTTCGCCTTCCTAACCGCACTTTCACAAAACTCCAAAAATACTTATAGATCCTGTACACTAGTACTTGTGCTGAAGCAGGATACAAAATACTACTGATTACATACTTTTTTAGTTAAAGTTTGATTAAAAAACTCCCAAAAATAATGGGGCAAAATTTTTGTAAACACAAGGTTCAGACATAACATCCAATTCCTTGCGATAAAAAAAAAGTGGGGATACATCGAGAACTTAGAGTTGCAAAGCGTATTTCGCAGACTTGATTCGACGTGTCAGGTGTTTTTGTTTCCTATTTGTCCCGAAATTATTTATGTGTTATTGAAAATGGATCCCTCCATGTACTCTACTAGGGGTCAAGGGTAAGTTTTATTTTATGTGTGTGTAAATAAACATTTTGAAATTATCTTTATAAATAATGTTCAAAGAAAATATTAAAGGTCATCGAACCCCTGATTTTGTAACCGCGTGTAAAATACGTTACTACATATGTTGTGTCCCTTATAAGGGACGCTAAGCGCTATGTCTCCTTTATTGCAGATTGACCTTAGCTCAACTAATGGACTGTTTAGAGGAGGATGCCGGAATCTAACATCTATATTGTACCTCCAAATGATGAAAATGAGACCGAAGTTGATAGCGACGAATCTGACGACGAGCATGCAGCAAATATAAATCACCTATCTCGCGGAATCCTATCTCAGGAATGTGAAATAGATTACGTAAATGACTCTGACGATTCTGACCCTGAAGATTTACTGCCCTTATCTGTCCTTCAGAAAAACCTAAAAGGCAATAACAATACAAAGCAACAAACAGAGTACGCGTACCAAAAATCAAGATGGCGGGAGTCTGATCCTGATACTGGCCGAGTAAATAATAGTGACCTTGTGATTGTCTGTAACCCTAGTGAACCCAATAAGATGCAAAAAATGCAACTACCCCGGTTGATTATTTCAAATTGTTTTTCAATGAAGAACTTTTGACTTGAACTTTTGATTATTACGGAAAGTAATAGGTATGCACGGCAGAAAAATGTAGAACTAAATTTTACTTTGGACGAACTGCATGTGGTACTAGGAGCGTTTCTTTTATCGGGATATGGAAAATATCCAAAGAGAAGACTCTATTGGTCGAGTGAAGAAGAATATCCCAAAAATATTACAAAAAGCATGCGTCGAAATCGGTTTGAGACTCTACTAAAGTATATTCACTTTAATGACAATTCAAAATTACCCCAAGACGACAGGCTTTATAAATTGAGACCCTTGATAAATCATCTAAACCTGAATTTTAGAACACACAATAGCTTTGATGAGCATTTATTCATTGACGAGAGCATGGTGCCATATTATGGAAAACATTAAGTCAAGCAATACATTCGGGGTAAGCCCATAAGATTTGGCTACAAAAATTGGGCTATTTCAAAACAAAGAAAAAAAAAGAAATTTGGTTAGGGTGGAGATGTAATACTATCTTTACTAGAGCAAGTCGAATTACCTTCAGGTAAGGGTTATACAATTTTTATGGATAACTACTTTACAGGCCTTCGTCTCTTTGATTATTTATCGAAAAACAATTATTGTGCCACAGACACAATAAGAGATAATCGTTTAGAGAAATGTCCGGTACAAACTAAGAAGGAATGGAATAATTAGCAAAGGGAAAGCTATAAGTATTATCGAAATGACACCAGCATGCTCGTACAATGGAAAGATAATAAAGTTGTTTCTGTTGCATCCAATTTTGAAACCACTGAAGTAACTAACACACTTCGTTGGGGCAGGGTCACCCAATCTAAGAAGACCGTTCCTTAGCCGAAAATAGTAGCCAACTATAATAAATATATGGGTGGTGTGGACAAATTAGATGGTCTTGTTGCGGCTTATAGATCAAGATTTTGACAAAGGAAATGGAATTGGCCACTAGTCTTATATTTATTAGATGTATCTGTTGTGAATGCTTGGTTACAAATCATCCTGACTCTGTTAGTTTATTGGTGTTTCGACGATATATATAGCAACTTTATTGAAAAGTTTTGGTAATAAACCCCTGCAAGGAAAAACCAGAGTGCCTCTACCATTACATGACGTACGATTCGATAATATTGGGCATCTGATAGTCTACAATGAAACTGACCGCCGATGTGCCCTATGTGGAAAAAAAAGTCAATTCATCTGCGAAAAGTGTAACATTGCATTGCATCCTAAAATTTGTTTCAAACTTTACCATGATAACTAAAATATAATGTAATTGTATACAAAACATTATAAACATGTTATCTTACTTTAATTATTTTTTTTCCTTTTGCCCAGCGTCCCTCTAAAGGGACGCCCTAAAACAAAGGCTCTAGTGAATTAAAACTTAAAAAACATTTTTTTTATGTTTATTAGATCCATAATAAGGTATTTTTTCTAATTATAATTTAAAAATAAAATAAAAACTAACTTGAAGCACTAATGGGTTAACCGACAGCTGCAACATTTTCACCAATCTTACAAGTTTTGTTACAAGTTTACAAGAACGTCACATTGTTCAATTTTTTTTTCGCACTACGTTTTTTTAAATTATAATTTTTTACAAATCAGCTTTTGTATTAACGTTGCGCAGTATAAATTGCTGCTGCATTATGTATCATTTAGTTGTATTTAATAAGTTTTTGTAAGTGGCTCAAATATATTTTTTTAATGCATACAAGCAACATTATTTCAAAGTTGCAACTTTATTATTTCCAAGGTACAGCATGATTAGTTTTCAAAACTGCAACAAATTTAACGACTAAAAATAAAAAACTTTTTTAATATTATTAATATTGTACATTAATATAAATGTTGCGCAATATCTTAATTTTACTTACTGTTGATAATTACACCATTTAATTGCGAATTGCCTATTTACCGCATATACCACAAATATTGCACCACAGCAAATTTATAATAAGACGTATATAGATTAACTTTACACAATAGCCATGCTTCTCAAAAGTAGCCTAAATATGTCTTTTTAAGACTTTAAAAAAATGTTGCGCAACAGAAAATATGCTATATAACACTTCTAAATGCAAAATGTATGGTAATAATTGCCCAAAGTTTTAAAAAAATAATTTAGAAGAGAACACAATATTTCCACAACACGCAACACTAGAAAGATGCTGTTACAGTTTTGTAAGAGCACGCTATATTTAATTTTTATTTTCATTATAATAATGTTAATAATGTGTATTGTAAAATTAACAAATGCATAATTAAACTCTATATTAAGATTAAATTTACTTGTCATATTATCATTTGTTATAGGAATTATTAAAGAAATATTTTCTCCTATGTAAGATCATTCTTTTTCAAAATAAAAACGTATATTCTTTTAATATTTTAGATTGAACTCTAAAAGCAGAAACAAACATTTGAAAACAACAAAATGCACCATTTTTAATTTATGGAAACATGCAAAACTTAAAGCTGGATATTTGCTCAATAATTTAAAATCTCTTTCGCATTTTTCTATAATATACACCAATTTCATAAAAGCAACTTTTTTACAACTGAAGGGTACACGGAAAAAAGGGGGACAGTCAATTTTTAACTTATTTAAGAAAAGAGGTTTTTAAACTTTCAATCTAATGCTATTAAAAAGTATTTTTATTAAAGTAATAATTGTTTTTTTGTGTTTAAAAGATTATATGGTGCTCTAATAATCATACTATTTTTCTAATAATATTTATGTTTTGATTGTTTAAAAATATGTTTTGTTAAATACTTACTAATTATTTTATGTAAAAGGGGGGAATGTTAATAACTCAACAAGTTGGTATTTATTTTTCATGTTTAAAAAAATGCAACGAAACTAACGAAAATATAAGTTATTACAGAAAAAATGAAAAATATTAAATAATTAAAAAAACAACAAACTGCCACCGTCCGATGTTCGTTTGGAAAAGAAAATGAATGGCCTATTTTCTAGATTTTCGTATTGATGCCCCTTTTGCAACCGTGGGTTTGCTTTGTTTAGGCCGCTGCTTTGTAGATTCTGGTTTCGGAGTAGCCTTTTGCTTCCTCCTAGCTTTTGGTTTTGGAGCCTTGCATGGAAGATGGGAATAAAACTTTTGAGCTGCCTCCCCACAGAATTTTTTAAGATCTTGAAGGTCCTTATACTCTTCAAACGTTATTGGCAACGGTTCTGTAAAGAAAGAGAAAGGATCTATGAAGTTTCGAAACAAAACAAATTTCAATTAACTTAAAGACTGCATGTTGCCCTGACAAAGAAATTGTAGGTATTCAATGTTCGTAAAACTAATCAAAAATAATAATATAGCTCACCTTGGTATGCAACGTCAGGAAGAATAAATTGTCCTGATTGTACTTCAGGATTATTTGAGCGTAGAACTGAACCTGGTTTAATAATCACAGAACCATCCCAATGCCCATTGTACGTAAGTCTATGTTCAATTAACTTCTTTATAGGCCTAGACTAAAATGGACATTTCTTCAAATAGTGTTGGTCTAAGAACCGAGTCCATCCACGAACAAAATTACTTTCAACTTCAGTTACACGAAAAGGCGATGGCTTTGAGCGAGCACCTTCAAATTCTTCAACCCATTCTTTAGGTAACTCAACCCATTTATTTTGGTTAATGTTAGCCACATTACGATCGCACTCCAGGTATGAGTGTCCTCTTATTGGAAAGTGCATTTTAATCTTTTCTAATCGTTTGGCATGGTGAACCAAATAATGAACAATCCGAAAAATTGTCCAATTTTTATTCTGGCCGCAGCAGGAGTCGCAAAAAATATCCAGTTCTTTAACGGCGGGATCCAGTTGCACCATCACAAAATAAAAAAGGAAAGAAGAAACTTCATTTGCTCCTTTGCAAGCAACCGTTTCGTCATAGGCATAAAAGTACGACTCGCCATTGGAAAGGACATGGATGTTAAACATACAAAACGTCAATTGCCTTTTGTAATATACGTCGTTTGTGGTAATATTCAGCACAGATAAGTTCTTTTGGAAGTCCATTGCAATAGATTCTCGACTAATTGACTTCTGACTGTCTAACCGTGACTGGCGTTTTCGAGCATAGAACGTCTTGGCCTTTATCAGGTGTAGTTTGTTTTCTGTTGATAGCTTTCTTAATTTTCCCTCAGCTTCCAGTTTCTCCTTGTTACCATTGGGATAACTTTTGAGTCCATTTTCAATCGTACGAACTTCTGCAGCAAATTGTTCACAAGTGCTGCACGTATCTTGTCTAGGATACCCAAAACTTAACTTTTTGTGACATTTAACTCAGGTGGCAAATAGGTCCTCTTTGAGTCTTTAAGACTGTAATGACTCATTCGACCTTTAAAAGACCCAATGTGGGTGCAAACTGCGTCAAAGGTGTCTTTAGTTATACGATTTCTCCGGTTTTGATGTTGACCACAACCGTCTTTAGGCTGGACATCTCTTTTAATGTATCGTTGAATAACTTCAATTTTTTTCTTTAAAATTCCATGTAAAGAACGGAACGCCTTATTATATACTGGAACCTCGATGATACCTCCTTTACTATTGACTCGCACACGATATGAATATGAACAGTCATGTAACAGAGTATTTTCTTCAGCTTGTCTAGGCCTATGTTGAAAAACTGTACTCACTTGTATAAGCCCACTTAAATAACTGTTCTGTTCATTTACCGTCATTTTATTAAATTTTGTTATTATATCAATCCTAGCTCTTTCTGTTACAATTTGGAAACATTGTAATCGTACACACTTACAATCAGGTCCAATTTCGTGGGTTGATGCCTTAGAACATTGAAAGGCTAGAAGTAGCATGCCGTGGAACTATGGGCAGGTTTGTTGTTTGGTCGTACAGATTCCAATCATAAATTCCAATGTTGCCAAGTGATATTCCCCCTTCTTTTGCTGTTTCGGTTTGACATTCCCCCTTTTTCACGTGTATGCTATATTTTTAAACCGCGATAAAATCTTGACCATCCTCGTTATTGCAGTGCAATTTAGGCTGTAAAAAAGATCATATTGAAAGGTGCATCCAGAGATGCAAAACTGAAAATTGGAGAAAATTGATTGAAATGAAATTGAAAAACATTCCCCCTTTTTCCCGTGTACCCTTCAACTGTTGCGCAATATAACAATTTTAACTTTGTAACAATTTTTCACAAAAGTCGTTAAAAATATACATTTTTTCAATGTTTGAGATGCAATTTTTTTTGTGGCAGTACAATAAATGCATAATTTAGTTATTTACGATAGTGATTGGCCCAAAAATTGCAAAAAATAGTGTCTTTCCAAAATATAAACATTAAAAAATCATAAATGCGTAATTTAACCGTACACGATAATGATTACCCATAACTTACTTAAAAATATTTTTTTTCAAAACAGAAAGATTAAAGATAAGTTGCTAAAACAAGTCTAAAAGCAAGATGCACACTTTGCGTCAATGTTTATATATTAATAAATGTTGCACAGGATATAAATTTTTGTTGTCTTATTTTTTTTTTATATTCAATATTTTCACAAAAGCAACTGCATGTTTACAAATCGTATACTTTCTTTTTTACAAAGTTGCGCAAGATTTATAAATGATGTATAATATTCACAATAAGTCATCAGTGTATTAAAGTGTTGCTTACCCCAAATATGCTGCAAAATGGCAATAAGTGCCTAGTAAGCTAAAATGAGCTTTTGCAAAACTTAGAAAAAATACCATTTGTTTTTTAATGTTTAAAATGCCATTCTGAAAGCAACATCTTTACAAATGTTGCACAACTTACATAATTTTGCATAATAATAAATGCATAAATTGGTTGAACACGATGGTGATTTTCACGATAGTTATTTAAAAATGCTTCCTCCGAAACATGAACATTAAAAATATATTGCGTACTTATACATAGTTAAAGTAAAACTGCAAATTCGGCATCTTTGTAATACAAAAAGGCTTCAATGTGCAAGACTTGTATAAATGTTGCATAGTTGCAAATTGGTAATAAATGCTTAGTGTTCTGATAAGCTACAGTACATTTTGCCTAAACTTTGTTAAAACTACGTTTTTTTGCGCAAAATGCTACATTTTTACAAATGTTGCGCAGGATTTTATAATTTTTTTTTATTTAATATTTAATATTCAGGCAATCTTTTTTAGAAATATTGCGCAACATCCATAATAATCCATGAAACTAATAAACGAGTAAATTAACTATAAAGGATAGTGATTTCCACCAACGATTCTTAAAACTAAATTTTTCCTAAATTTTGTTTGGCAGAATTTGCACCTGTTTAAAAGCCAGATGAAAATTCTGCATGTTGCAAAAAAGCATCAATTTTAAAAGATGCTTTTTTTCTACAAATATTGCGCAACATCTATATTATTGCACATACACGATAATGATTGCTATAACATAAATAATAAAACTTGTTGCGCATATATAAGTTTAAACTCCAGAAGTAAATTCTATGTGTTGTAAAAATGTAGCAAAAAAAAAATTGTTTACAAGAAAAGATTCTTATACAGGGTGTTTCAGAACTATGGGATCAAACTTTTGGGGGTTGTTCAGTGCAACAGAAGAATCCATTTGAGTATAGGAACCCATGTCCGGAAATGCGTCACTACGCTACTACGGCCCTAAGACGCGTTAAAATTTATAAAAAACATAAATTACCTAAATAGGATCTGCTGCATTTATTTTTACCTTTTGTACATGGTACCATAACAACAATTGTTTACAATCAACGCTTATCCATGTCAATTCTCAATGTCATGTTTAAAAATTTTATAGCTTACAGTTTTTAACCATTTATTGCTAATGGAAAACTTTACCAATTAAGAATTGGCGGATATGCATTTGGCATACGGAACAACAAACTGCAATGCACGAGCAGCATCGCGGTTGTATCATGAACGTTATCCCGAACGACAGCATCCTGGATACAAAAAGTTTATTACGGTTCATCGGCGGCTCGCTGAGACAGACATGTTTAAGACTAAGATGCATGATACTGGTGTTGCTCGAACCGTAAGAACGGTCGAATTTGAAGAAGAGGTGCTTCAGCGAGTTGCCGATGAACCATCAAATAGCACACGTGACGTCGCTAAGAATATGAATACGAGTAACGCTTCTGTCTGGTGGGTACTACACGAGCAACAACTCCATCCTTACCACTTCCAGAAAGTTCAAGGTATGACTGCAGCCGATTATCATCCTAGAGTTCAATTTTGTCGATGGCTTCTGGATCACATCATTGCACAACCAAATTTTTTACGATATGTTTTGTGGACCGATGAAGCCTCTTTCACAAGAGACGGTATGTTTAATAGTAGGAATAGCCATGTTTGGGACGAAGAAAATCCTTATGCAATTTTTCCAAGAAAACATCAGAATCGTTTGTCTGTCAACGTATGGGCAAGCATTGTTGATGATTATTTAATTGGGCCATACCTTCTACCGGAACGGTTAACAGGAACTATTTATCTGCGTTTCGAGGAAGTTCTCCCAGAACTCCTTGAAAATGTTCTACTAAACGTTAGACAGCATATGTGGTTTCAGCATGATGGAGCGCCGGCTCACGTTGCTGTAAGTACGCGAGTATTTGGCTCAGCGGTTTGGGCACTGTTGGATTGCCAGAGGTGGAGCAGTTTCTTGGCCTCCTAGGTCACCCGATTTAACATCGCTCGATTTTTTCTTGTAGGGACATGTAAAGTCTTTAGTCTACGAAACTCCAGTAGAATCAGAGCTAGAATTAATTGGACGAATAACAGCAGCATTTGAAATCATTCAAAACGAGGATCAAATTTTTAGTGTAGTCCGCCGAAATCATGTGCGACGTTTAAATCGGTGTATTAAGGTTGGAGGAAGACACATTTTGAACAATTGTTGTGATGGTATCATATACAAAAGGTAAAAATAAATGCATCAGATCCTATTTAGGTAATTAATATTTTTTCTAAATTCAAATGCATCTTAGGGCGTAGTGACACATTTCCGGACATGGGTTCCTATACTCAAATGGATTCTACTGTTGCACTGAACAACTCCTAGAAGTTTGATCTCATAGTTTTGAAACACCCTGTATTATGCTAATAAAACAGTAATGAGTATTTAATTTTCTGATAGGTTAGTATCAAATTTTTCTGATCATTTTGCCAGAAAGTTATAATAAATAAAATAATACAATTTAAAGAATAAAAATATGCATAATGTTGCATAAACATGTAAATTTAGCAACCTTGGAAAAATGTTCAAAAAAAAACATTCTTTTAAATATTACGCAATAAAAGAAGAGTTGAAAAATAGTAATAAGTTTATAATTGACCCGTAAGTTACGATCATTTTTCCCAAAAGTTGTTAATAATGTCTGTTTTTCAATATTTGAGACTCATATTTATAAATCTTGCGTAAAATCTGACTGACTGAAGTAGTGATTTTCCCAAAAAATGTAATTTCAAGCATTGCAAAAATTCTTATGCCAGCAACCCTAAATATCCATTATGATAAAAATCTCGGTACGAAATTATTTGTGTAGATTT
Source organism: Anthonomus grandis grandis (assembly GCF_022605725.1). Lineage (NCBI taxonomy): Eukaryota > Metazoa > Arthropoda > Insecta > Coleoptera > Curculionidae > Anthonomus > Anthonomus grandis. The sequence goes on along the minus strand of NC_065547.1, from coordinate 33,333,497 downwards.
TATTGGGGTTCACTAGACTCCGAGCGACGTAATGCAATCGGCCAAATCACCCCGAACAATCGGGTTTAAGAAAATCACGAGTTTTGGTCCGATACATACGAGTCACGTAACATAAAACCGGAATTGGGTTTCGTATGATTTATTTTCATTAAGGGGAGCGATTTCAGATTTAACATCGTTTGCTCGTTAATTGGGGAAACATTGAACCGTTCAAGACCATTGACAGATCATTAGAGCAAAACCTAAAAATGAAAAGCAGTTGGCTGGTGGGCACATAATTTGGTTTTCCAAAGTTTTACCAAAACTTAAAAATTTCATCAAAAAAACCTTTTTTTCTCATTCTACTTTATTTTAATTTTTGAGTAACAGTCGTGGGTATTTGTGAATTTTTTAAAGTTGTCTTTTGTTTTCACTGGTTTTTTAATGTTTCACCAAATTTTGACTTTTGCACGAGTTAATAAATTACGTTTTTCAGAGTTTCTTTATCTACGATTTGGCATAAGTTTTCCGTCTTTTTTATAATTATATCTGAAGTTTTTTTTTCTCAAGAATTTAATTCCTCAAAGTTTTTCCAGGATATTCTACCCCAAATTTGGTTTCCCGATTTTTCTAGGAATTATTTTCTTATCTACACGTTTTGGGTATATTTCTTCTTTAAAATTGTTTTCTCTCGAGTTTCCTTGCAAGGTTTTCATCGGAAACTCATGAAAATATACTAAATTATTAAATACTTAAGATACTGCAAGGAATATTAATTTAAGATTATACTTGGAAACGTGAAAGGCAAGAAAGAAAGTTTGTTGGAAAGAAACTTTGATTTCTTTTTTTTTTGTGAATAAACTATAAACGATAATAAACAACGGATTTTAGTTTTTAATTCATGGTCCTGCTCAATAAACATTTAAAATAATTGATATTATCATATAATTCAATATTATCAAGTAATCTATTAAATCCTAGCAAACCTTTATAGAGCAGCGAATAAAGCTTTTAATAGGTGTTAATCTCATGAGATAAAATAAAATCTGTGCGATTGCTAGTATTGTAGTTTGGATATCACGAAACAGCTCTAACTTATCACATATATGTTCTGTATTATCTTTTTCTCAAATTAAGAAATGATTCTTTGAAAAGGGTTTCTCATATAAAAGACCTAGGGGTCCTATTTTACTTAAAAATGACTTTTTCTCTACACAATGAGCTAGCTAATCGTTGTGATAAAATATTAGATTTTATAAAAAGACAATCTGCAAACTTTCAAAATTATAAAACAATGATAACACTTTTTTGTTTAATGTATCTGCACGTAGACTTACAAATCATGAATCTCTTCTGTATTCCATGCTGTAGAACAAATTCTTAGTAGAACTCCTTTTTCGTAAGAATCGTAAAAGATGTTAATTTGCATTGTAATGATTTTTACCTTGGCTAAAAATTTGTTACAATTTAAAAAAAGTCTGAAACGTATGTTCCTAGAACCAGATAAATCATGTGATACTGTAACCCAATTCAGTTAAAGTTAAATTTGATTAATTTTATTAATTAGTTATTAGTTATTTCTTAGTTAGTTATTACTTAGAATACTGTTTTTGGATTTTATCTGTTTGTATCTAAAAGATTCAATTTCTATATGCTCCAACTTACCTAACAATACATATTTATCAATAGTTTCAATTTCCCTTTTAAAATTCAAAAACAAAGCCAGCACATAATTCCCAGAATCAATTGCCTTTTAAAAATTATCAGAGATATGCAAAACAACAGATTCACATGACTAGCATTCACGAAAGCCCTATTGCTTAGGAACTACAATTTGGTTACTATCACGGAACTGGAGTAATTGCTCTGTTACACATACCTCTAAAACCTTTTCATATGTAGAAACAGTACTGATAGGACGAAACTTATTACACAACTTATGCCTAAGCTCAAGATTGCCTAACAACAATATCCAGTTGCTTAACTTAAGTTGAGAAATATTATTTATTAAAATTTGTGTTCATTATGTTGGAAGTTGTAAATCTATTTGCGAAGCTTGTTGCCTAATCGTAATATGCAGTCTTTAATTAAGCTCGCGGACTATTTTAGACCTCTGTCAAAACATGACAATGGTACGCTTGAAGCGGACTATTGCTTTCCGGCTCTGTAAAAATCGGCTTTGTCTCGTTGCAACTATATGAGTGTATAAACAACCTTGGCACAAAACCAATGCCTTTACCGATATCTAAGTAGGTTAATCTTGTAAAAAAAGATGAAACTTCACTTTTGCACCCATTAAATTACTCAAAGATGAAAGAACTCTTTTAATACACCCGGCTGTCTATCGCATGACCAGGGGATCCTTATAACATCACACACATTATAAAACCGAGGTGATTTTCTAGGAGTCCTGTTATAGAAGATTGTAGAATGTTTTGAATTAATGTTAAATTGTCGTAGCAAAATTTGCCCTTTGCGGATAAATCGCATTCTCTCTAAAATGCAAAAGCTTGAGGAATCTTCTTTGGACACACTCCAGGCCATCGTTATGGACCTGGTAGATAGGATACCATACTAGGCCACGATACTCAAGCCTTGCACTAATAAATAAAACACTATTTTGTAAGGGATTTGATATTTGTAAATAATCTACAATTTTTCATTATTAATCCTCAGACTTTATTTGCCGAGGATACAATTAATTAAAATTGTAGAATAAAAGTTAATTGAATGAAATCAAAGGTGACACCTAAGGCCCCTATGTTTAATATTATAAATATATACAGGGTGTCAATTTGAAAACTTCCCACCCCTATTATCTCGAAACGGGTTAGGTTTTTATAAAATCGCTAGGACACGTCGATTTTATTATCGAGGGGGAACAATTTTTATGCAGAAATCACTTCGCGTCTTTCAACCCCCTACCCCCCAGAACCTCCCTCTCAAAAATCTTAAATGGCAATAGGGGTTGAGTGATACCTCATTTGAAAGAACTTTTTATTCTCTACATTTTGGCACCTTATTTTTTAAATTTGAGTGCTGCGTTGCCAAGTTAGGGTTATTTAAACATTGTTAAATTACTTATTATTAAACATTATTCCTGTAAGTGTTTTAATTACGTTAAAGCTATGATTTGCATTGAAACATGTTATTTAGGTTAATATTATTTTTACTAAACATTTGCATAGCCGTTACAATTATGGTCTTTACAAAAGCACGCCTAAAATTTATTTTATTAACACATCTACTTTAAGAGGTGTTCAAAGTGTTCTCCATTGTTCTCCAAACAAAAATAAAGTCTATTCTCAAATTCTTCCCGAACATTCTGAAATACCTCTTCTGGAATAGCCCTACTTGCCTCTGTAATTCTTCTTTTTAAATCTTCGATATCATCAGGCTGAGTTTTGTAAACAAATGATTTTATCTGCCCCCATAAAAAAAAATCTAACGGCGTTAAGTCTGGTGACCTAGCAGGTCATTCTATCGGTCCCCTTCTACCAATCCATTGGTTAGGGAATCTGTTATTCAACCACTCCCGCACTGGCCGAAAATAATGCGGCGTAGCTCCATCTTGCTGAAAGTGTAGTTCGTTTTCTTGCAAAATGTTACCAACTTGATTTTCCAGTTCAGTTGTTATCAAAGGATCAATTACATCTTCAAGTAGGTGTAAGTAGAGCTCTCCAGTTAAGTTTTGTTCAATAAACAACGGTCCTATAACAGCACTTCCAAGAATACCGGCCCAAACATTAATTTTTTGTGGCCGCTGTGTAGCACCCTCTCTGAAAATGTGGGGATTGTCCTCACTCCAGTATCGACAATTCTGTCTATTGACATGGCCGTTTAGGAAAAAGGTACATTCATCACTGAAGCAAATGTTGCTTACCACAATTGCACGAGTGTTTATTAAGTTGGACATAATTATGCAAAACTCTATTCTCCTATCAAAATCGTCCTCATGAAGTTCCTGTAAAATTTGCATCTTGTACGGATGATATTTATGTAACTGTAATGCTCGTCGTACAGTTTCATGTGACATTCCAGTTAGACGTGCTACTGTACGGAGAGAATTGGTGGGTTCTGCAACGAATGTTCCCAAAATCTCTACTTGAGCATCTTCGTTTAAAACACGCCGACTTGCCCTTTTTTTGTTTCCAACTGAACCCGTTTCATTAAATTTAGCTACTACGTCCAAAATGTATCTGTGACTTACATTACAATTAGGATTTCTATTATTAAAAACTTCTGCCGTTCTTCTTGCGCATCTTCAATAACTAACAATAACACACAAATTATCGAAATAAATTTTAACTGATTTAAATACCTAGTGACATTGACTGGTAGGAAAGTTCACTAAATACTATTTTAAATTTCGGATCATATCATCGAACTGTATTAAGACGAATTCCATTGCAAACGAAAATAAACAAAAAAGAAAAAAAATTAAATGTTTATCTTTCATGACCAAAAGAATTTGTCAGATTGATAAACACTTTCAGTGAGAAATGCACCGGTTCGCTTTATGGTCAAACACGTTCCAATAGAAATCATAGCTTCAACGTATTTAAAACACTTACAGGAATAATGTTTAATAATAAGTAATTTAACAATGTTTAAATAACCCTAACTTGGCAACGCAGCACTCAAATTTAAAAAATAAGGTGCCAAAATGTAGAGAATAAAAAGTTCTTTCAAATGAGGTATCACTCAACCCCTATTGCCATTTAAGATTTTTAAGAGGGAGGTTCTGGGGGGTAGGGGGTTGAAAGAGGCGAAGTGATTTCTGCATAAAAATTGTTCCCCCTCGATAATAAAATCGACGTGTCCTAGCGATTTTATAAAAACCTAACCCGTTTCGAGATAATAGGGGTGGGAAGTTTTCAAATTGACACCCTGTATATAAATATTATAACTACCTGATTCTTGAACAATATATAGATTTGTTTTCCCATATACTTAATGGTTACAGAAATATTCTTGAAATGGGTGATTTTAATGTACCTGTTTTGACAATAAGGCTCAAAGTTTGAAATCATTTGAAAACTTTACTGATTTGAATACTGTATTGAATGTTAAAAAACGTAGGTTGGTAGGTGTTATCTGTTCTTACATACATGGACTGGTAACTCATGACAATATAGTTTGCGGATAATCATCATCCTGCACTGTCAATGGTTTTTGATAGGACCTTACTAAAGCTCAATAATTTTGCAAGAAGTAGTTCTTGTAAGTCCTATAACTTAAGAAGAGCTAATTTTCCCTCTCTTTATACATCATTATGTAATGCAGACTGGTCATTATTGGATGCTTCAAATGATTTAAATATAGCTTGTGTAATGTTTTATGATAAACTTTATCAAGTAGTAGATTTGCCGGCCCCGGTAGCGTGGTGGGGACGTTCCTGCCTAGCAGTCGTGTGGCCATGGGTTCGAGTCCCATAGTTGGCATGGGCGTTTGTAAGTGTCTGTTTTAGTTGTAAGTTTCTGATGTAAGAGATATAAAAAAAATGTGACTGGCGAAAAACTGGCCTAAGTCAAAAAAAAGTAGTAGCTTTACATGTACCTACGTTCAAGAGTCCAGGAAGAAGAAATTTCCATCGTGGTATTCCTCTGAGCTTAAACTTAATATCATACTTAAAGAAAAATACTATTGGGTCTATAAAAGATCAAGTAATTTTACTCCATTTTAAAAGGTTCAGAAACCTTGTGAAATTTCCGATAGATACTTGCTACAAATCCTATATACAACTGATGTTCAAGACAGGATATCTACCAATCCCACATTATTTTGGTCATATGTACAAACAAAAAAGGGTTGTTCGAGAATACCAGGTAAAAAGCATCACAGTGCAGGAAGGTATGAAAGTCTAGAACAGTTAATTAATTTGCATAATATTTACAGAGTGTTTATGCTATCAATGATAATGGTTTTCTGTCATCATTAATCGGGATGTTAACAACTACACAATAGCTAATTCCACCTTACATATTGCAGAGTTCTGAATTGGAGATTGAGGATGCTCTTCAAAAGATGAAGAACAAGTGCATCTCGGGTCATGATCAAACACTTTGCTTCTGGCTGAGGAATTGTAGTGCCATTTTTTGTAAGCCCCTGAAATTTCTCTTCAATTTATCTTGGAAGACCTGCAATTTTCCTTCCTGTTGGAAGCTAGCTAGGATGTGCCCAATATTTACAAAGGGGGAGATTGCTGACATTGCGAACTACAGGCCAATTTCAACTCTTTGCAGTTTTGCAAAGGCCTTGGAGAGGGTCCTGTATAACCGGATCTCTCCCGCGCTTTTGGTTTCAGTAAATCTGTTATCTTTGCTCAAGCACCCCAAATTTATATTAATATTATTTGAACAAAAACAAAAAATTAAGTAACAAAAATTTATATTACTCGTTGAATATATGTACAAATTACAATTATTATTAATTTAAAATAAACTGCTTAAACTTTTTTCTTAATTGGCTAAAGGCGAAAGATTTAAAACTATCAGGTAATATGTTGTATAATTTAATAGCATTGTAAACCAAACTTCTTTTAAATGAAGCTGTCTGGTGGCGTGATATAGTAGGTAAATGACTTCACGATACGAAGACTTAATATATTTATGTTTAAAAGCTGAAAAGATGTTGTCATTAAGCAGTTAATGAAAAAAATTACTCATGTGAAACCTTCAACGCTCCTCCATTCTGAGCCCACCCAATTATTTAATTTAACCACTGACATAATCATACCTCCTCAAGTCAAAAACCAAATCATGTGCATGACCTTTGTACTTTCTGGATTCTATACTTTGTGTCCATATCTAGACAGGGTTCATATATAAATTCGCATTAGTTAAAATAAGATAATACCAAAGATTCAGGGAGATTTTTTCGAAGTTGGTTGTTCAAAATATGTCTATGTAAAAGTTTTAATGAATGGTATGCTTTTTAGGTTATTTTCATCACATTTGTTTTCAATCTTAAATTAGTGTCTAACAAAATACCCAATTTTCTTGCAATCTTAACAACAGGAATATTAAAACCATTAATATGTTTCATTATACCCTTATTATGTTCACCCTGGCATTGGACACAAATAGTAGAACGAAAGATTTTGCCGCATTAAGTTTGAAATTTTGGTGGTTAAATAATTCACTTACAATACCCATATCCTCGTTTATCAAATTATTAACGTGTAAGACGTTGTCCGATTTACAACTCGGAATTTAATTGAGTGCCGCAGCATAGGCTTGAATTTTACAATATTTAACTGAGTGCAAGACACTTGAGGTGTAAATTAAAAAATAAAAGCAAACTCAGTACACTAGGAACACCAAATAAAATAGACACTGAATTGGATTTTTCTCGTGGAATTTCATCATTACACGAGACATATTGCGATCTGTCTTTTAAGTAGGAATCTGTTAAAGTAGCTAGCGAATGATGAAAACCCTCGTATTTTTTATTTAAAGATCATTAATCTATAATCAATAGTATTAAACGCTTTTGAAAAATCTGGAAGAGTTTATATTGCATTCATTCGTTTTTATCGCATGCCCCAACTAAATCGTCAGTAATTGTAGCCAAAGCGTTTGCTGTTGAATAGCTTTTCCGAAATCCACCTTGCGTATTGGGTAATATACAGGGTGGTCCGGTTTCGATGGCGGAAAATTAAATAGCCGACGGAGAACGAAAAAATAATAAGTTTGCTATTATAAATAATATTCGAAAAATGATTCGTTAAAAAATTACAGGGTGTCAAAATTCTAATTAAAAAAATCAATTTTTTTTATTTTAATTAATATTTTAGATATTTTAATGAAATTTGGCACGTTTAGACAGTTAATCAAGACGCATCTTTTTGTGCAAAAATTATTAAATTTTATTTATCAGTGGCGTGTGTGCGGGCCCATCTTCATACAATTTTAATTAATTTTAATTAAAAAAATTATGCGCCACTGTTTTTTTTTTTAATTTTTTTATGAAATCCTTGTTTAATTTAAAATAAAAAATATCTCTTTACTTTTTGTCAGGCTAATGTTAGAAATAATGTTTAGATATTCCACGACATCGAAAAGACATTTTTAAATGATCATTTTCTTATAATATTGTAAATAAATATGTTATTGATCTTTCGCTAACCACAAACGGCTTCCGAAAATGCATGAAATCTAAGCTCCAGAATATTATTTAAAAACAGAGCAATGCATTTAAAAATATGGATTTTGGATTTGTTATAGGTTTTTATTTTTGTATATTCTCTTTTTTATTTTATTTATGTAAAAATGTTTTAAATGTGTTTCCTCGATTTTTGTGCACTATTTATTTATTTTTCTTTGGGTACTTACTATTAGATACTTTTTGGATAAATTATTCTACTTATAGGCTACAACAGCCCTCAACTGCGTTGAGAAACTGAAATTATGCCTTTTAATCCGCATTTTGTCTGTCATTTTTTGTTACAATGATGTTTTTTTTTTACAGTTTTGTAAACATATGTATATGTGGATTAATAAACGTTATTATTATTATTATTATTATTATTATTATTATTATTATTATTATTATTATTATTTTTATTATAAGATAAGTACTTTTAATCTAATAAAGGACGTTAAAAAACGCACAAAGAGTTCATAAACGGTAATATTGTTTATAATTTAAAGCATTATCTATTAATATACGTGATCTACATTCATTTAAATTTGAATGTTAACTTCTTTTTAAAAAAAAATGCTTCATATTTCATTAAAGAGGAATAGTATTGTTTCGCGCCTGTTAAAATAAGTGACAAATTATTATGATATTATAAAGTGTGTTTTTTTGCCATTTCTACATAAGCATTTGGCATCATTGCATCACAGATGTTGCAAGCAAACAAACTGCTCATAATTCACGGCAATGCTAATTCCAACCTTTTAATATCCTAAGGTAAGTTCTAATTTTAGATAATGATTAGCATTATAAATATTATTATTAAAAAAATTATTTGATATACTGATATGCAAGAGATACAGTTTGCAAAAAATTGCCAAAGTTGCCGTAAAAACCTTTCTCCAATCATTATTGCAATCTTCGCAGCTACATCCTTAAGAAACTTGTCGTTAAATACGCCTATAGCAACAGATTTTCTTTCTCTGACGTCAGCACTTGTCAAAACCATTATGGCGGTACATGTTGGCAAATTACTAGATAAAACTGCAAAAACTCGATAAAAATTAACTAACCACTCAATAATTAGTATTTTATCTGTAGATAAGGATCCCTACTTCCTTCAATGTATAACAATGTTAATAAAACACTTTAAACTAGATTTTGAGAGAAATTTAAAGAGCAAATTAGATTACGTCTTAATACTCCATCTTTTCCATGACATTCCATTTTACCGTGAAAAAAAAAGTTATTAAATTTTTAATATTTTAGTTTAAGTTCTATTAAAAATGTTAAAGGTCATTAAGAGAAAAGGTCAAAGTTCAACAGCATATGCAGAACCCTCGCGCCTTATTGTTGAAATAACTCCAGAATAAAGCTTTCTTGCTCCCCATTATACTAAAAAATAAAAAAATCCTAAAAGCGTTCAAATTTGATAAACAACCAAACAAAATCCCAAATCTCCCTTCGCTTCGCTTTATTATAAAAATTATTTGTTTTCTTCGCAACAAACTCCCACTTTACTCTAAAAGTTGATTTCTCCCATTTCATTCGAACAATAATCGGATTACGGAGAGAGACGAGGATTTTTCGTTGACATTTTATCTTCCTCATTCCAATCCCACGGCCCCTTCCCCTTTTCCATTTAACCACCACAACAACAAAAACAGACCCGGATTTGATAACTATGCCGGATCTGTTTTGTCGAAATTGAATTATTTTACGTCGATAATAATTCCATTTTGATGGATCGTATTGAGGTGCGAGAGCCGAAATTTAATCAACGGATTTCAATCAGCGTAAAGTTAAATTTTCGTCGGAACGGATTTAGGGATGGTAAGATTCACAAAAAAATGGGATTTTAGATTGATTGGATGGTAATAAAGTTTATTTTTTCTTCTTGAAAATCTTGATATTTTGACTGAATTATACCTAAAATATCGTCTTACGATTTTGAATTCCTTAGAAAAAAAATGGCCGAAAATAAGTATCATCTCGATGGTTTTACTATCATTTTTAGAAAAGTTTCTTGATTATAGTTGAACGATTGAAGGTACTGAAATTCTGATTTCTCCAATGGATTAGTAAGAAAAAATTGACTAAAAATGAGCACCATCTTAAAAGATTTATTGCCATTTTTAAAGAAGTTTTTTTTGGTGAACAAAAGATTGATTGTACTAAAATTCTCAGTTAACACTTAATTAGTAAAACAAACTATCTGAAAATGAGTACCAATTATTATAGGGTCAATCCCAATACGAAAATATGTAAGTAACTAAATAGTAACTAAAATAACAAAAATCAAAATTAAACGACCTCAAAAAAAAGAAAGATACAAAGTCAAGTTAGTTTACAAATGAAGGTCAGATAAACCTCCCAGAAAAAGCGTCATACACACAAAAAAATTCTATTCTATATTTAAAACTAGAGCCACTCTTGAAAAAATTATCTTGAAATAACTGTAATTATGTTTAAATCTAATGTAATAACATTGAGATTGATACCGTAATCCTATTTTCAAATGTATGCTTGTTTTAAACTTTAAAGTAAATTTTATTTTAAATTAAAATAAATTTGTAATGGTTCAAGAACAAGCTATATTTGACATTAAGGAAAATATTGCAGTTAAATCAACTGTAAGTTCCTGTTATTATAATTACATATAATGTTTTCACAATTATATTTTCAGTGCCTTCACACAAATATTTTTATTTTTCTTAAATCGAGAATTAAATTTTTCCAAGTGGGAATAATTTACCTTTCTTGAAATGCACAACTGATTAATTAAACTATATCTTCATTCTCTGCAAGTAGCCAAATTATTTCGCCCGATATTTGCTATATTTGGATCCAGTTAAAGGTACCACGGAAACATCACGTGACAACACTTGGTTCGAACTTCGACGATTAGCAGAAGCGAGTAAATTTCATTTAGGCTCGAAGCGATAGCTTCTCATTTTTCTTTTCAAATTGTTTGGTTAATGATTTGCCTTAAACGTAGTTTCTGATTTACACGAGTGTTATTTGATCCCATCAATGCAATTGATCCTTCAAGGTATATGATAAAAATGAACCCAGTTTTGATTTCTCCGATTACATTATTCTCGTTCTCTGTTCAAAGTGCTTAGTGCACCGGTGTCGGGTACACGTTGGATGGCTGCCATTGCTATCAATCAAAATGGAGGATATTTTAATTGTGTTTCATATAAGTAAGTCCATTATTTAATAGCAAGTGTGTAGGTATTATTTTTTTGATAAAATCAGTTTGATGAAAAAACACCGAGTGTTCTGGAATTTTAAATATTTTTTGCTTTGGAATGTAAGTTCTTTCTTAATTGAAAAGTTGTTAATTGGAAAAAATTGTTTATTTCATTTTTCAATTTTCTTTGCTGTATGTAAATGCCTAATAGCCTAATAGCTTTATTTTATAGTAGCATTAATAAATCTTAGCAACTTTAGAGATTTTATAATAATGTGATACATACGTGCAGTAAATTATAGGTTAGAATCAAGTAGCAGTCCCAGATCTCTTATCTACTGCCCACACTCTAAAGGAGTATTGTTTATATGATAAATAAAGTCACATGATTATTTTGCCTTGAAAAAATTTGATGACTTTGCATTTCGAAATGTTGAGATCCGTTTCATTGGCGCAGCACCAAAGTGCCAGATTGAGATAATCTTGAAGTGCATGCAAGGTAGTCATCAAGGCATGTCTCCCCCCTGTTCTCACCCCTGAACGACTTAAGGTTGTCAGCAAAGAGGAGAAAATGGGTATGGTGGATATGGTATTGATGAAAAAGTTAGAAAAAAAAGAAAACAGAAGGTCCAGGTGTACCAGGAGACCCCTGTGGCTCCCTCAAGGAGACTGCTAGTGGGTAAGATGTGGTGTGTTAACCCTTCACTAGTCCAAAAGAGAACCCAATATGACAACAGCAAGAAGTTTACTAAGTAAGACATCATTATTCACACTGTCAAATTCCTTGGACAAGTCGGTGTACATGGAATGAATATGCCAACGAATATCCCAATGAATATCCCAATGAATATCTCAATGAATATCCCAATGAATATCCCAACAATATGACAATGAATATCCCAATATGCCAACAGCAAGAAGTTTACTAAGTAAGACATCATTATTCACACTGTCAAATTCCTTGGACAAGTCGGTGTACATGGAATGAATCTTCTTTAGGCCTTTCAAGGCACCTGCTAGAGTGTCAACAGGCATGAGCAAGTTCAGTTCTGCTGATGAATTCTGTTTAAAACCAAATAGTTTCTGAATAATTTCAGAGCCCAAAGAGGAAGTAGTAAACTTTGTATCACCAGACTTACGAATGGGAAGCACATAACTCATTTTCTAAATGTAAGAAAAGGAATGCTATGGAAAGTAATAGGAATCCTTTGGAAAGTAACCTGTTTTTAGTGATTGATTATACAAGGTGATTGACGATCAATGGCACATTAGCCGTATATGGAAAACGGAACCTAGCATTTTTCTGAAAATACCTAATTTTTTCCTATACTTAAAAACTAAGGGATAACTAATGGTTTATTTCTCAGCTATTTAAGTTCCTAAAAATCACTTAAGAGAAATATCACTTTAAGAGACCATCTTGATTAACACTTCATAGCTTGATTTAAACAGCATTATCCAGGGTCGTTAAAATTAAATTAATATCATTCATTTGCAAAAATGACGAAAATAGAACACCCTATAATTTATTTTATATTCTAATGGACAGTTAAAATATCTTTAATGTAATATGACATATTAGTCAATTATTTAGTATAAACTCTTTAGCGTGTGGCAATGACGCAATTAATCTTCAAATGCTAACTCTGAGCTGTTCCATAATTCTTCCATACCTTGCTTATTTGATTAATACCTGTTTATTGAAATCAGGATTTCCTACAGACTGGAAAATAGCCAAAGTGCAACCATTACCAAAGAAAGCTATACCTGAGGAATATAGCGATCTAAGGCCCATTAGTATTTTGCCATGTCTATCTTAGGTTTTGGAAAGGACTATGGATATGCAGATTAGGGAGCATTTGGAAAGGTATAGTATTTTACCCGAACACCAGTTAGGATTAGGCCAGGTTACAGCTGTGTTTCAGCGTTATCAAATATAACACATGATATTTTTAGGGAAAATGATGCTGAAAAGGCTACTGCGCTTATTCTTCTTGACCACTCTAAAGCGTTTGATATAATCAACCATGAAAAGTTATTTGCCAGCTTGTATTACATAGGTTTGTTCCAGAGAGCACTGTATGCAATAATGAGCTAATTAGATAAGAGATTCCAGTTCGTACAAACATCAACGGGGCAATCTGAGTTCAGCGAAATTAAGAGCGGTGTTCCACAAGGATCAATTTTGTCTTCAATTTATACATGCAACTTATCTAAATAACAGCAAAACAGATCAGTATGCTGATGACACGCAGGTTAGGCATTCATTTTACCCACGAGACTGGATGTTAGCAAAAGAAGCAATAGAAACGGATTTGGAAAAATTGGTAAACTTTTCTAAAAACCACAATTTAAAAATTAATTCCAAAAAATCGGTAATAATGTATTTCGGAAAAGGAAAATTAGAACTCAAATAACAAATGAATATAACAATTCAGTGAAATTTGCTACCATCTTCAATTTGTACTAAAAACCTAGGTCTTATGATCGACACAGAACTAAGATTTAAAGATCACATTTGCCTTAATATAAGAAAAGCCTATAATTATATATATAATAATTATACGCGTCATTAAAACTTCTCTGTCCTCATCGACAGCCCGCCAATCATTTGCCAATGCGGCAGAAAATTGAGCTTACAGATAGTTTGGTTTTGGGCTACTTTAACTACTGTCATATATCATATATGGGCTATGTTTAGATCAGGATCAGCAAGATAGGATACAGAGAGTCCAAAAATCGTGTCTTAGGTTTATTTGTGGAATAAAAAAGTATGAACCAGTAACATATAAACTACAGGAGGAAAAATGGTTGGATATGAAAAAGAGAAAAGACTTGCACTGCTTACATTTTTTCCATTAAATAATTAAAACTAAAACTCCTCCATATCTTGCTAAAAAAATTACATATCGAACAGATATTCACAACCTAAATCTCAGATTTAAAGGGCTAAAAACTCCTCCTCAGCATACCACTAATATATTCCAACGAAGCTTCTCCTATAATGTCTTTCGCTTGTACAACGGAATACCCGACCAGTTTAAATCATCAAATATTAAACATATTAAACGAAAAATTAAGTCATATTTGCTAAATCAAAATATCTAACAAATATTCTCTGATGTGTTTTTTGAATGTGTTTTTAATATTTTTTTTTGCGGTTCATTTTAACATTTTACTTTATGTGAGTAATATTTTATAATAATCTAAATAAAATAAGGTAAAAGATTGTATTTCACTTTTTTAGATTTTACTGTGTAGTTGTAATATAAGTGTTGTCATTATTTATTTATTAAGTTAGAATAAGTTATAGAATTAGAATAAGTTATAAGTTATACCTGTAGGAATTTTGAATATTGTTTTAGAAATAAATAATTATTTTCATGAAATTGAATAATTGTAAACATTTTTATCTTGTAAATTACTTAGTTAGGCATTAAAATGTCACAGTGGTTTAATAAATATCAGTGACATATTAAGTAAAAATATTAAAATTGTGTTTTATGATTAACTTAATTAAAAGGTCTAAAACGGATGATATTGACTACTTAACTGATGTTTTGATGAGGCTATTTATTTTCCATGTAGAAAATTTAACGAAATGTATTCACATCTACCATTAATAAATCGGCGAAAGTTTGTAAGGTTACAAAATAATTTTGTTAACTATAGCTTTAAATTAAAACCTAAATTAAATAAAACAAAGCCAGTTACCAATGAAGAAGATAATATTATGAATGTATTGGCATATTTTACTGCATATCTACAAGCCTCAATTAGAAGTGCTAATGATGATTTAGATGTCTTAATATTCAATTAAAAAAATTATAGCCAATCATAAAATACAGCCATAGAAAATCACCAATGTTCAGGCTTTGCAACCACTATCAACGAAGGGTAGAATTCTGTGAAAACATGTTGATCCATATTGCTAAAGATTCCTGACTTTCTAACAAAAATTATTTGGACCGACAAAGCAAAATTTTCCAGAGAGGGAATTTTCAATAAAAGGAATAATCAGTTTTGCACTGATCTATATCCACACGCTGCAAAAAAAATGGGTTTTCAAGAAAAAGTTCGTTTCAGTGTATTTTGCCTTTTAAAAGATAATCAATTAAAATTTTTAATTTATGATGAATCACTAAAGTCTGCTAAGTTTTAAGAAATTTTAAGTGTTGTAGTTTTTTAGAAAATCTGCTATTGCAAGGTTTTCGTACTTGATGGTTTTAACTTAACGGAGCCTCACCTCACTGTGGAGATAGTGTAGCAAGAGAAATGTACGACACATTTGATGAAAGATGGTTAGACGTATCACAGCATGGGATTGGCCGGCGCGAACACCAGATCTGAAATCCCTTGATTTTTATTTATGGAGTAATATAAAGGAAAGGGAATACGCAAAACTAGTAAACAGTAAAGAAGAGCTACGTCAGCGAGCTATTACCTGTTTTGAAGAGATACATGAAAGCAAAATTAGAAAAGCGACGAATATATCTGATGCTTTCCTGTTCATATTTTTACAAAGAATTGTTCAATATTGTCCTGAGATGCAACTTGCCATTGATGTGTAAACTGCTAGTAAGATTCCTCCAAGACGTTCAGCATTACTTGTGGCAGCTGTTCGGAGTAGAGTAGAAATTCATGCGGCATGGAAACAATCTATAAAGCCAGCTTCGGACAGAGCAATTACACAAAAGGTTAAAACACTGCATTGTAGATAAATCCGCTTGATTCTGAGACCACGAACATTCTGATAACACACATTCAGTTTTTATTTTGATTCTGCTAGTGATATACTTTAGGAGTTTTACTGATTCGGTAGCCTTTTTGCACAATTTGAATGTAATCCCCTGACATATAATTCACCACGATGTCACTGTCCCCACCATCCTTGCGTTTTTTTAAATCCTCCGCCACAGATATTTCTAGCTCTCGTTTTGAGATTAAATCAAATGTAAAATAATAATGTTTACCTTTAAGCTTGTGGCGGTTTCGTTTTGCATTATGAACTTTGTAGAGCTTAAAACTATTGTAAAAGGGGAAGCATTCCTACTGTTGGTTGGAAAAGAAGGATTGTATATTTATACTAGATAGTTTAGATTCACCTTGTTGCAAGCTAGAGATCTTATCCTCATGCTGGAGGCCCAAGATCTGCTTCTCATTATTCAAACGATCCTTACAATACAAGGGAAAGGCTCTTTTGGATAACACTATGGCCATATTTGAACTTTTTGCAATGACCACAGGAGAATCTAGATATGTCATTGCTCAAATATTTCACTGTCTTATGCCATATACATAGATTAGACATGCTAAAAGGAGCTTGCCATTAAAAATTAAGCGTTTACCCTTGAATCAGTAACCCGGGAGTAATTACCATCTATAATTATAGATGGATTTATTGCCATTTTTATAACAGTTTTTTAATTGTGGAGGAACGAATGGTAACACCAAAATTCTGATTTTACCATTGGATTAGAAAACTACCATTGAATAAGAAAAAAGTAGCTTAAAATGAGTATGATCATGATGGTTTTACTACAATTTTTACCAAAAGTTTTTTGATTGTGGACGAACGATTTTATAGTACCAAAATTTGTATGATTGATTTTATGATTGGCTTAGTAAGAAAAAATTAATTGAAATGAGTATTATGTTGAAAGGTTTATAGCCAAATATTTACAATTTTTTGATAATACCATGTCTATTTTTGGACTAACCAGCTATTGATTGAAATTGAAATTATTGAAAAATAATTAAATTAAAGGAAGTACGAAAGACAAAATCAAATAGATTATAGTAACAGAAAACAGAAATAAAATCCTTATTGATACCAGAAGTTCAACAACGGGTTCTCCAAAATTATAAAGAAAACCTATCGACATGGTTTTTTTTTCAGATAACTTTTTAAGACTAATTAATGACGAAATTAGATTTCTGGCCCAAAGAAATTAGACAAATTCTGTACAGACTTGTGAGTATTTTTAACAGGGGGGTTGTTTTAATTAGTTTATTCAGCTTGGTAACTACTAAATTAACAAAATATACTGGGAAAATAAAAGAACAGGTCTAGTCTCTTTTTACGTCAAAAGGATAACTGACAAGTCAAACTTAGAATAGTTCTACCCTCCTAGATGAAAATTACTTGAGATTTTTCGTTGCAGTTATACCAACATTCAACAAATACAGAAACAAATATTTGAAAGATACAGAAAATAAATACTTAATTTAATATATTATTTTATTAACATAGGTAGCTGTTTTCAGTATTTTAGATTTAGTTGGATATGAAGCCAAATAAACTCCAAACCTTTTACTTTTTTTTCTTTATGCCAACATTTTAGCCTATATTAGACCTTCTTCAGGGGTACAGAAACAAGTTACCTTTTTTTAGCTAACTAATCGAATGTGGCGAGATTAGATTTTCGATACTGTAACTAGTTTTCCAATAATTCCCATTATTGATTTTTCCAATTTTGGTAAAATAAACTTTTTGAAAAATTATTGTAAATTTATCGACATGTTAATGGACTCTTTTTCAGATACATTTTTCCAAATAACTGAACAGTAAAATTTAATTTAATTTTAAAACTAACCAGAAAACATTAACTTAAAGCGTACCATGTGGATAGGGTTACTATTATTTCTTACCTTGTGGATGATGGTTCACTATTATATTATAATTAAAAACTGACTTGTTTAACTTCCAGTTACACAACAAATGCGTATCCCACGTAAAAGCAGAATGCGGCTTAGGTGAGCACGCGGTCCATATTTTACCCCCCACCGCCATTTGCCCCATCGTTCTGGATAGGCAGCGATCAGTACAAAAAAGAGGGTCCAGATATGGAGGGGATAACGTGAGTATTGTAAGTGATTTCTAAAAATAACCCGTAAGAATCCTTTTACAAGCGAAACAATGATTTTTAGAGCTCGTTAAACTCCAACCAGACCAAACAGCCGGCGATGTCGTTCCAGCTGAGCCCCTCTTCTACCACGGTACCACTTCTGGTGTTTATTAACCCGAAATCTGGTGGAAGGCAGGGATATAAGATATTAAGGAAGTTTCAGTATATTTTGAACCCTAGACAGGTGCACATCTTGGGTAAGTTCATTGCTTTATTGGTAAGTAGGTTGCAATGAATTCAAATGAAATGGTGTTCTTCAGGTGGTAGTCAGGGTGGACCCATGCAGGGGTTAAACATGTTCAAAGACGTACCGAATTTTAAGGTGGTGTGTTGCGGAGGTGACGGTACTGTCGGATGGGTACTTGAGTCAATGGGTGAGTGAAGATTTTAAACATATATTTAGTGAAAAGGAGTAATTTTTGGGGAAGTTTGTTCATTCAGGGGAATGCTCATGATGATACTAAAGTTTTGAATCTACGATTAAATAATTTAGAAAGAATCTGCCGAAAAAGAGTATCCAAGTTCTAAGAAGGTTCTAAGAAGGGAAAAAATTCCAAGAAAAACACCATATCGATGAGCTTATTGTGATTCTTAGGAACATTATTTGATTTTGGTAGTTACAGTAATGGTACCCACGTTTCACCTGTGACACGGGTGAGGGGATCAAAGTAGGATTCCTTCTTGGGACTTCTGAATGTATTACTTCAAGAAGGTGGTTATAGAAGTTGGCTGGGCATAGTAATTCTTTCTTGGAGTTGGATCTGTTATCTCTCTTCGTTTAATGATAAGGATTTGTAAATATACATATTTCCTTGCAGATTGCCGGAAAACCGAGCAGTTTTGAGACTACCAATTGTTTGTTCTGCAACTTATCTTCGTTGTGGCCAACTAGGGCAGTAGAAGAATGTATGTTGAGCAGAATCGGTGCAGCTAAAATAAGAACATCCCTCTGTTTGACTTATGAGCAGTTAGTAGTTGCATCAGGTAAAAGTCTTTTTCATCGTGTTTCCTTCCTACTCCAGATCTTACGTCAGATATTAACTTTATGCCACCGGGACATTACGCTCACTTGGGATATCTCTTCACAAGCTGCGTTTCTGGCCTCTTTTCTTTTCCTCTCTATTCGAGCTCTGTATCTTGCTGGCAAAATAAGAAAAGTATTAGAAGAGTTATTGCTAGTACCATAAGTACCTTTGTTGATTGATGCACCATAAAGCATAATGATGCATGACCATAAGCATAACTCCACTATCAAGGCCAGTATTTTTATGCATCCTTTGCGTGGTTCGAACTTTTTTGGCATTTGGCAGCTTAACTTGTTTAAAGTTGCTTTAAGTAATTTGTAAAGGTAAGATTTCTATCTAGATAGATGCCCAGATACTTAAAAGAACTTTCAGTGAGTGCGTCAGTTACAGTCACAGAAATTGTCTTGGTTTTTCTACCTGCAACAAGGTGCACTCCCTCGGTTTTGTGTGGCGCGAGTTGTTCTCTATCCACGCCAGAATGTTATTTAAGGCGTGATGTGTTGTGACCTCCATCATCTCCTTTCCTCTAGTTTCTTCTAGGATACCCAGGTCATCCGTGTATCCGGTCAGAATTAGGCCTCCCACTACTGGTAGATTTAGGATCCTGTCATAATAGACGTTCCGCAGTGTAGCTCCTAAAACTGAATCGGTATCCCACAGGGTTGGAACACCACTGCACATTACTATTTTCTGCTGGTTTACTCCAACGTTTAAGAATCGATCTTCGGTCGAAATAGCTAGGCAATGTATTGAGTAGGGAGTATGTTTCTTCTTCTTAATTCTATGAGTAATCCAGCTTTTATTAGTTCTGGCAGTAGGCTGTCAGGTCCTGGCGCTTTATTTGGTTTAATTTTCTTACCTGCGGTATTCAAAACATTTGTGGTAAATAATGGAATATCTGCCCTTCTTAATACTTATCTGGGCCATATTTCTGTATGTTGCTCTAGAAGAAGAGTTGCTTTTATCGGGTAGAGTTAAAGGTTTTGAGGTGAATTTACTAATAATAATATGATACGCCTTGTTCCATAGATCACTACTAACTTCTTTAACAGTTTTCTTCCAAGCATCCTTTTTTGTATCTTCTATAGTGGTCTTAAATCCATTTCAATCCTGCCTGTACCTGTCAGCGGTAGTTCTTTTCCGTGTCTCATCTTTGCCTTTATTTGCCCTGGTAATAATTCTTTTGGCACCTATATATACCTGTTTTTGGCCTCTGCTCTTTCTGGATTACCCAGAAACCTGTTTTTCTCCCTCTATTTTTTTTCCAGGAAAAGTAACGTTGCAGATGTTTGATACAATTGTGAAAAATTTCTCAGATGATTACTGCCTGTTTCCAAGTTGTTCAGAGATCTTTGCGGATATTAGGTTTATGTTTTCTTTTTTGAATCGCCAGGCCTTTCTTCCGTTTTGTGTATTCTTATTTTATATACAGCTTGTCCTAATTTTGTACAAAATGTATTGATGAGCTGAAGTTTTCAATAACTTCCTAGCTCAATATATTGTTATGCCACACGTAATGCTTCCACCCAGTCAGAACTTCAATGCCTTAGGATTTTAACATTTGCTGATTTAATTGCTGCGTTATGGTTGTCACCCACAATCTACTAGCCATAGACGATCTTACTACGGGCGAATTTCGCCATAACGATGATTTGGTTAATGAGTTCTTTAATTTTTGGTTTTTGATCAGCTCGGTCTATTTGGCGCTTATATCTGGCTGAGCAAGTCATTTTGAGATATTGAATGTTTTATCCCTGGCTTCTTCTTGAATCTTTTTGAACATCTCGCATTTAGTGTTTCCGTCCTCTACCGCAAATGTTCACAGTCCCAGCAGCGGGCCACATTTTACTAGTTTTCAGCTTTATGTCCGTTTTCCACAGGTATAGCAAAACGTTCTGTTCACAAGTTCTTGAATTTGATGTCCATGCTTTAAGTACCTTGGAGTATGAATTCGCTCTTTTACGTTGCAATTGCATCATCCAATTTTCCAATCCAAGTTTCGATGTCGACGTCGATGGTTGCTGCTTGTCCTTTGAAAGAAGCTATTCTTATAGCCTTTAACTCAATATTGTTCTGCTATTGCATCCCTATAGGTGAAAAGTTACTTTTAGGCCCTTTGAGTTTCTCATTTCTAGGTTATTTAGTTTCCCTCCAATTGCAGATTTAGTTGTTTAGGCTTTCGATTCCATTTTTACTGTCAAAAGCATTTCTTCCTTTTTTGTCTATCGCACACTGTTGACTTTTATACCTAGTTCATGCAGTTACATGCAGATTTTGCCCTAAGCATGTAACATGGGATTTCATATAAATTCGGGCAAAAGTTTATGGGTTTTGGTATCGGCTTGAAAGGGTTGTGTGATTTACAGTTTTATAAATGGAATTTGGGGTTTGATAGTAATGCAATTTATTTTTTTTAAGGCTTTTGGGGTTTGATTATTTTTAGGAATGTATTTACCTACCCTATCCTGTCAGCACACCTCTGTGGAGTTAGTCGTATTATGTTTCCTTAGTCCCTATTCATGTACCTGGTGTTGGGAACTTTCTGACCTTTGATTTGTTTGTCAAGAGTTTCTATGAGGCCGGTATATGTCTGGGGTATGGAGGGACTTCTAGAGGGTGCTGTTGTGCCACAGATTGCGCTATGAGTGGAGTAAATAAGACCTTTTAGATGGTGATCCGTTAGTGTAGGAAAACTTACAAATACTTTCTTCTATAGCGGAATCATGGGGCAAGGTATCCTAATTGATTTGAAATTGGCCTCCCCAGTTTTGCTAGCTATATTTCCCTTCAATTCTTCAAGTTAAGTTTTAGTAAATAAACGTGCCTTGACATCTGGTTTCTAACCCTACTAGCCGATTGACAGTGACTGTGATTGACAGTAATGACTATTGACACACTTGTTGTTGTGGAGGTTTGGCAGCGTTGCTGTTTCCCATTAAAGTTTAGTTTCCATTTGGCGGATGACGGAGCGTCATAAATCAGGCAGAGCGACGTAAGAGGAAAATTGGAATTTCGTAGCCCCGTTGGGAAAATTTTGTTAGTTTTCCATGTTTTAGTATCCGAGCAGTATCATTTTGCTGTGGTATTGCGGAATTTCTATTTTGATAGAGTGAGGCTCCGCGTAGTTTGCACCAAGAGGCAGGGTCAGATCGTGTCGAAGAGAGAGAGTGACAAGTTCACTGCCAGTGTCACATGTCATTGTCTGGTCGGTTGTCAGTTTCTTGTCCAGACGGTAGCCATCCCGTTATCAGAAAGAACACTCGACATTTTGTGGTTCTTCTGCCGGTCTTTCTTGCTGGTAATTCGGTTGAATGGAAAAATATTCCTCCCAAGTTTTGGGGTTTAATTTGATGAACGTCTAGTGGGAAGTTGTAGCCGAGAGGATTTCGGATTGACCTGATATTTTTGGATTTGGTCGGCTGCTCCCACACCATTTATGGGATTTTGAAATTTTCTAACCACAAAACGAGACTAGGCCTCGCTCACCACCTTAGGTATGTAGCAACATGTTGGTAATTGCCATATAATTGATTGTGTGTTTATTTTACTGATTTTTTTTGTCCTCTGTTTTAGAGGCCTCTCCTTTTTCTCATTCTCTCCTCTATTCTCTGGTCTCTTCCTATTCTCTGGTTTCTTCTGGTCATCCCAACACTGTTGGCAACCGGCTTAAGGGAGCCTCAACACAGCCTGGACTGAGCATTGTACTGTGGCTCTGCGATTTTGGATTGGAACTTGCCTGAAATCGACTTGCCCATGTGGTCGTTACCCTGGTTGTAGCTGACTGATTCCAGAGCTGTCGAGTTAAGCTACCTTAGCCAAAATACACAAGAAATTAGAGGACACGCAAGTTTTTGCACATTTTATTTTATTTTTCTCTTATTGAACGGTTTGATTTAGGGTTGGGGGTCGATTTATTAATTTGAATTTTATGGGTTTATTTTCTTTTATGTAAAAAAAAAAACGGTAAGAGGTTCTTGCTAAGTCTATTAATATTAACCTAAGGGTTTTCATTTGAGTCGAGCATCGACATAATTGATTTTGACACTGAGCCTGGATCACCTTGTAAGGGATCGGCTATTTGCTACAAATAACCTATTTAGTCATAATGTTGGTTGTTGGTTAACAGGTTGTATTGCACCAACATACCATTAATAGGCTTTTAAATTCGAACCTTACTATTTAAAAGTTTTATTTGGATTAATGTGACTTGACTAGAGTTTGTAAAAGGTATTTTAGGGCCAGTGAGGTATTGTGAATTAGGCTCCAAACATATACTTCTTGTAAACAACACGTGATCATGTTTTGAATTTTTCCCCTTGAACAGTAGTTCAGTGCGGATTTGTTTTTTTTTCCTTACTAATTCCTCGCCTTAAGCATACCTCAAGTAACCCTTAATTCTTTTATCAAATTTTTTATTTACTAAAAATTACTACAGTATTACATTTTGAATAATTATCTAAATTTAAATATCTCAGTGGAATTTAATTTTTTTATATAAATGGAAGTGACTATGTAAATTCTTGGATGATTATATCAATCTGGTGGACCTATGGATTGTTATTTGAGTTTTTCCCAAATTATTTTCAGATTTTAGGATCTAGGTACAAGCAAGCATAAATATAGGTCATCATTTTCTTGATTAAGGGGGGCTTATATTCCATCATAATATATCAGGGTTTGTTGTAAAATATTTAAATCAAGTGGCGCTCTTATTAAAATTTCTCCCACTACCTTCTCCACTGTCTAAAAGCTGGCGGCCACCAAATCTCTGAATCTTTTAAAACAAAATTTGCTTGTCTGGACTTAGTAATTTTTTTGTGGTTGAATAGTAGGTATGACTCCCCCGGGTTGGAAATAAATTGGTTTGAATCGAGTTACGCGCTACATTGTGGGTTTATATTTTGCTTTATCTCCTTTAGTAGATCTCCAAATGATTTTTCGCCAGTCTTGACAATAATGGCTTCTGTGGCACTTCTCCTTTTTGACCTTTCTTTTGTTATATATTATCTTGGTGCGGTGCTTGATGGATGTTGGTTATTCCCAGTTTCCATTTCGTAATGTGTAGGATCTCTTTAATGTTTGTTTTCCAGAAAGCAGGCTCCAATATATTACCAGTTCAATCGACCTCGTGTAAAGGTATTTTGCTCCAATCTATCTTGTATCTTTTAAGTGCGTTAACTGTTTTTTTTTAATTCTAATTACGGATTTAAATGTGCCATCTTTCTTTGAAAAATCTTCCAATGCCCTTATTCATTTCTAAGTCTTTCGTGTCGCCAGATCTACGTCTTAGCTTTTGAAGACTGGGTTACCTGCTTTGACTTCCACATTAGTGTATACATTTTCTGGCTAGTTTAGATGGATGAGCTCATTTATTCTAAAGGTGTCGGCGCTACTTAGTGCTTTTGGTAGTACCACTGATGCTATCAAAATTTTTATTTTAGCAGTAAATTAGTTGGGAAAAATTAGCGAGAAAAGAATCGATGGATTTATTTTAATTTCTAAGGAAGTTTCTTTATTTTGTGAGTATAATACCAATAATGGTCCCATAATTTTAATTGAATCAATAGTTTAAAAAAAATTTACAAAATTATCAAGAAACCTAAACTAGTTGGATTCAGTTCATCGACAATTAAAAACAACATATTTTTTTAATTTTTGCCAATTTAAAAAAAATGTATTGACTTTTTCTTATTGAAAGATTTATTTAAAAAATTCGTTATACGGTACTGCATCCATATTTTTGGTAAAAACTAAATAAGAAAAATACTGATTTTTTTAGGAAGAAATCGAATCATGTTCATGATATGTTTTACTTTTCTTAGACAAAGTGGAACTGGAATGTCAACCGGGAGTCGCGGTGATTCCCTTGGGAACCGGGAACGATCTGGCGCGATGTTTACGATGGGGCGGCGGTTACGAGGGCGAATCGATTCATAAGATTCTTCATAAGGTCGCGAGGGCTTCCCATGTAATGATGGATAGGTATAAAATAAAAAAAAATACAAAATAAAAATGCATTATAAAATAAACGAATTTCTGAATAACATTCTCGTTCTTCTTCTTCTCAGGTGGTCAATTGAGCTCTTTGACACGGCCCCGGTGGATCCCAATAATTTAAAAGTGGTGGACACGAGAATACCTTATAATGTGATAAATAATTACTTTTCTATCGGAGTGGTAAGTAACGTTTTATGAATAATGGTTTTACTACTATAATAATGATTAACTTCCTATCTTCCTAATCAGTGGAAATATGCTAATATATAATTCCTATTTAAAAAATTAATCACCCACCTGACCTTTCTGGCTGCAGAGCTTAAGTAAAATGTTAAATTATAAAAATTACTAAATTGCACTGAAATTAATAACGTCGATACAATGTTTTACCATCTATACAGTCAGGTTTTTGAGCTTACCATAGCACAACTACAGAATTCGACTAAGATTTGGAATTATATTTTTAAGACTAGTGATAAAGGGTTGTAACATGTTTATTAATATTAATTGATTTTAGCAAAGCTTTTTACGCCCTTCAGTATGATAATAATAATAAAAAAAATGTTGTAAAAAATTAAAATTTGTTGGTTTAAGTAATAAAGTTTCTTCTTTAATCTTTTTCAATGCGTATCTGTTAATAACAAAGTATCCGATTATATTATGATTAAATATGATGTTCCACGAGATAGTGTCTTGGACTCTCTACTCTTCTCTCTATACAGGGTGTAACATAAGGGATGACTTTCATTTTAAGGGGTGAATTGTTGTAATTTTTTAATTAAAAAAGTTTATCTAAATATATGTCCAAAGACCCTTAATTTTCAAGATACCGGGTGTTTCACTTTTTTTGTTAAATCGATTTTTCATTAATATCTAAAAAATACGTTTATCGAATTTGTTGAAATTTATAACAGGTATCCTTTGGCTTAATTTTGGTGAAAAATAATAAAAACTTACTTGAGTTTTAAAACTCATCAAATTTTTCTTAAATTAAATGCTCGAAATCATAACCACGACTGTGAATACAAGCATGCAATCGTCTTCCCATCGATTGTCGCACACGTTGGAATATTCCTGGAATATTGCGAATTAGAAGAATCTATACATCTGTTTCTTTAAATAATTTTCATCCACAATTGACGTCGTATAAACAAACGACTTTAGATATCCTCGAAAGAAATAGTCTAGAGGATTTAGGTCTGGGGATCTTGCTGGCCATAGCTGAGGCCCTGCCTGACCAATCCATTGCTGAGAAAAAGTGTTATTAAGATAGTTTCGAGCGACAAGACTAAAATGGCTGTTGGCACCGTGGTGCCCAAACCACATTTTATTTCTTATTGCTAGTGTTATCCCTTCTAACAGGCCTGGCAAGGTTTGTTTTGGAAATTGTTCGTAAGTGTCACCATTCAGCCCAGGAGGCAGGAAATGCGGTCCGATAAGATGATCACCAAGAATTTCTGCCCAAATATTCACCGGAAACTGCTATTCGAATCCATTTTCTCCAATGGCTTAAGAATTTTCGTAGTGCTAAAAATGATTAGTGTGAAAGTTTCTGATGTCTTCCCGTGAGAAACTTGCTTTATCTGTGAATAAAATTTTAGACGTAAAATTTGGATTCTGCGCACTTTTTTTAAGAAGCCATTGGCAAAACTCGAATTGTGTAGGCTCTTGGCAACAGAGCTTGCCCTTATGGAATGTGGTATAGATAAAATAAATTTGATTGCAAAACCATCCAAACACTTTTGTGGCTAATGTCAAACTGTAAAGATAATCTTCACGGACTATAAGTTGTCGGATCGTTTTCCACTGCTTGCAGAATTGCTGGCTCTAATTGTTTGTTGTTGTATTTTTATTCGAGTAAGAAATTTTACTAAACTTGCAATAATCCGTAAAAAGAATGCTTACTTTAAACGTTTAGCAGAAACAAAGTGAAAACGATTTTGGAATACTGTAAAAAAGTTAAATACATAGCACTAATTCCAAAATTCCTCCTAATTTAAATGATGCTAATATACTTAATATTAATAACTACTTTGCTCGTTGTAATCGTTTACCTGATAGCACATTAAGTGACTTTATTCATTTTTATCAAAATAATATTAACTCTAACGTTATTAATAATAATAACCTTAGTTCAAATTAATGGATGAATTAAATCCAGTAAAACTAATTATTCAGTAAGTTTTAATCAGTACCAACCTGTTGGAAAAGATGATTTTTTTTAAAGAGATTCAAACTCATGTTTACCTTTTTGCAAAAACCTGTCGGTATCATTAATACATGTATTTTGGAAAATCCATTTCCTGACTTGTAAAAAAAATTGTGAAAAGCTATAATCAAGCCACGAGCTAAAGTTTCCGATCCTACGGAACTTAATGATTTAAGGCCTATTAGTATTCTCCGGTTGTTTCCAAAATCTTGGAAAGACATATTTATAATCAGATCAGATAATAGAATTTTGTGACTTAACAGCCAAAACTAAATACTTTTTATGTAACACATTAATACTATCTTTGTTTGACTATTGCGGTGTGGTTTATAATAATGCCATTACTAGTGCAATTTCTAATCCTATCCAAAAATTGCAAAATTCCTGTATAAGGTTTTCTTATGGAATCTCATACATAAGTCGTATAACTAACTCTTCTTTTTAATCCTCACTCTTATCTGAATATGGCAAATAGGCGAAAATATGATAAATACTGATTCATTTATCGCATAATCAAAACTGGGCAACCACCATACCTAAAAGAGCTATTTAATATTTGTGATCACTCGCACAATACTAGATATTTAAATGTGGAATCATTTACCTGCTTATGCAAAAAATTACTCTTTTTATAGATTCAAAAAATATATTAAAAGGTCTCTTTTAGAATTTCGAATCAATACATAATACATAGTTTCTAGTATTAGTAAATTGTATATCCTGAAATATATGCATTCGTTTTTGCGTTTCTTCCTGCGCCTATCTCTTCTGTTCGTTGCCTGCCCGTGCTTTTAGCATCTACACTGCGTTTTTTTTGTAATTGGAAAAAGTAAATATTTGTGTTCAAAATAAAATATGTTATCTAAGAGTGCCATCGCATAAGTGCTTAAAATGGTTTTATGTATTGGTTTTTTTTTAAATCGAGATGGATACCTGTTTGCTAGGAAATAAATATTAAAAATTTAGTAATTGACATTTTGTATTTTTATTTTCTTTGGCAAATATATTTTTTTTAAATTTGTATTTGAATTATCGGTCTACCAACGCGCTCACTTTAGGCTTTCTCTGCTTTTGTAAAATAATAATAAATAATCTTCTTATATGACACGTCTCTAATTATGTTCTTTTTTCTTCTCCTATCGTCCAAGAGCATGTTTGCTTTTTCCTATGTTTTTTCTGCAGCGGTGATGTATGGATATTTATCCATGGCCTCTGATTATTTTTATGAACTTTTCAAAGACAACATTAACACGTGTAGATGTATAATTCCAGTGTTGCCCAACTAAGCCTGTAATAATGTTATTGACATTTTTTCGGTTCATGGGTTAATGACATAGGACCACCAATAGTCGCATGGTCTTAGGAAACAGACGTGGAGTTTTAACAAAGTTATAATCGTTTGTTAGTATATAATCTATTAATGTGGCACAGCAATTGGAATTTGTATTCCAATTTTTAAGTTATATTTTACCTTTGGTTTGACCCTTGATATACAGTGACCGCCTAAAGTTCCGAATAAATTCGATAAAATTTGAGACATAATTTTTTGAGAAAACGCTCGGATCTGTCGATTTTTATTTTAAGTTGTGCATTATTTCACATAAATTTTTGTATACAGGGTGGAACAAAAAAAAAGATGAGGCGTTATCGGTAATTTTTTTAAATGGAATGCTATATTTTTTATTGCATTTATTAAATATAGGCGAAATTCCAAGCAAGTTTCGTATAACACACCTAATCTCAAAACTCAACTGTTTCAGAAATATTTACATTTAACCAACAAGAAGGTAAGTAAGTACGTCTATTTACAAATTAAGATAAAATGGAGGATAAAATGTTATAAACTGTGAAAACTCTTATTAATGTATGAAGTGTTCAAACTGATGCCCATTTACTTCTTGGCACAAAGCAAGACGGTTTACACACTCATGTAAAACCCTATCAATTATTTCGGGTGATATACGTCTAATTTCATATCTAATTCTATTTTTCAAATCTTCTACGTTGTTTGGGTTCTCAATATAAACTTTACTTTTCAGGTACCCCTTTAGAAAATAGTCACAGGGATTTAGGTCTGGTGACCTGGCCGGCCACTCTATTGGCCCTTTTCGTCCTATCAATATTCCTGGGAACACTGTATCCAAGTAATTACGGACATCTCGAAAGAAATGTGGCGGTGCGCCGTCTTGCTGAAACCATAAATTATCTGTCAAACATTAATAGATTTACGGTACTGTGTTGGAGCCTCAGTTGCCCAGTGTGGATTTAATACTGACCAGTACCGACAATTTTCCCGATTTACGACACCGTTTAAACAAAAAGTTGATTCATCCGAAAACAAAACTCATAACACAAACTGACGGTTATTATTGCAAATGTTCATCATTTGCTTGCAAAATTGGTTTCTTCAATCAGGATCGTCCTCATTTAATTCGTGTATTAGTCTAATTTTATAAGGGTGGTATTCATTTGATTTTAAGATGCGTCTTACTGACGTTCCGGCTATATTATTATCAACTGAAATTTGTGAAGTTGCATTGTTTGGATTTTCTTCGACGGAGAGCAGAAGGTTTAATTTTGTTTCTTCAGAAATTTTTGGACGACCTGATCTTGGCAAATCCCTAACATGACCTGAAGTTATAAATTTGTGCTCTATTCTACTAACTGTTGACTGAGAAATAGGATGGTTTGAGTATTTAGCATTAAACAGTTCACTTCTTTTTGCGTGCGCACTCGATCCCCGTACCCTAGCATCATCAAAATTTCAATTCGTTGGGTTTTCGTTAAATTAGCCATAATTTATTCTGATAACTATTAATTTTCGAACTGACAGTGACATTCGAAAATGGAGATTCTTTATAAGTGCATCCACGGAAATAGAAACATTGCCAGTTTATAACATTATTTTTATCCTAGATTTTACCTTAATTTGTAAATAGACCTATTTATTTGTTTTCTTATTATTTAAATGTAAATATTTCGGAAACAGTTGAGTTTTGAGATAAGGTGTGTTATATGTTGTGTTATATAAGTTCAGATTATATGTGTTATACGTTATGCTTGGAATTTCGCCTATATTTCATAAATGCAATAAAAAATATAGCATTCCATTTAAAAAAATGACCGATAACGTCATATCTTTTTTTTTGTTCCACCCTGTATAAAAAAATTTATGTGAAATAATGCGCAACTTGAAATAAAAATCGACGGGTCCGAGCGTTTTCTCAAAAAATCATGTCTCTAATTTTTATCGAATTTATGCGGAACTTTAGGCGGTCACTGTATTACTCGACCTTGAACCTCTATTATAGGATGCGGCCATTTGCAATAAATTCCACAACGAGAGGAGCAAAAACCCGGACAGGTTCAACAGTAGGATGAAGAATAAACTGTGGTACGTGGAGTTCGCCACCACGGAGACCCTGTTTGCTTCTTGTAAAAATTTACAACAATCCATTGAAATTGAAGTAAGTTCCAATATTTTTTGATGATACAAGAAATCTAGTAATACCATTGAGTTAGTAGGCAAAAATTAACTGTAATAGAGTACAAATTTAGTGATTTTGGAAGTACCGTTTATGTTACCATAAATCTAATTTGATCATCCATTTAATTAAGCAAAATTAGCTAGAGAAGAATACCAAGTCGATGAAGCTACCTCAATTTTTCAGATAGTTTGTCTCATTCTGCTAAAACCATATATGTAAAATATATTATTTGTGTTCGAATTAATTAGGAAAAATAGAGCAGTATTTTTTTTCCTTAGTGTGACGGAGTCGGTTTAGATTTGGCCAACGGGCTGCCCTTGCAAGGCATCACTTTCCTCAACATCCCTTACACGCACGGAGGATCGAACTTATGGGGGGAGCATCTGGCGGTCGCGCGGAGAACTAGAAAGAAAACCAGGGAGAAGGACATCAGCACCAGCAGCTTCAATTCGGTGGATCTCAGTGTAGCAGTACAAGGTAGAAAATAGCAGATTTTTAAGAGTTTTGTTTAAACTGAAATTAAATATCTAGAAGACAATAACTAACAGATAACACAAATACGTTTATTTAAAAAATGATACAATATAAGGGCATATTAACACTTAACAGACAACTGGAATAAAATAAACACTATAAGATAAACACAAATTACGAGACAGTTTTACCACTAACCAAAACTCTATTTTCTCTCTCTTATTTGTACTCTCGACATGTGTTTCGCTTTCAGTTTTAATCTTCTCCCGAAGATGCTAACATCGTTAGCGAAATACGTGTCAAGAGTACAGAGTGTCCCATTTTGGGTACTTTTGCGGGGTATCTCCGTTATTTTTAACGTTAGCGTGATGCGGTTTTCGCGACAGTGTGCTACTTTTTCGTGAAAATAACGATACCGTTAACAAAAATTCTAAAGCCCTCTTAGTTTTTAAGATATAGGCCATTTTTGAAAATTCGACATTTTGGGATCCCCCTTGTATTTCGGTTATTCTTTAACTTATCGAATATGTAAAAAAAAACAGTTTTATAGATTTTTTTCCGTAGAATGCAGTGGCGTAGATTTTTTTTTTAATATTTGCTGTTTTTGAGTCACTGTTTTTTGCTCTATAGAGTATAGAAGTTTTTACTAATTCCAACCGTGGGGTTGGCAGATAAATATCATACTCTGCTTTTCTAAGTGGATAGTTATGAGAAGGCCTCTTTGGAAATTCTGACACATGCTTTCGGATTAAGCAAATAGATTCAAATATAAACAGTGAAGGAAGAGTTAATATTCTATGTTTTTTAAAGTATTCTTGGCAGTGAGCTGTACTGTCAAGTCCCAGTAAATAGCGTATCGCTCTCTTTTGCAACTTGAAAGGCGCTCGAATTGAGTGGCACAGCATGACCCCAGAATGGAATGGCGTAACGAAGATGTAACTCAAAAAGGGCAAAATAAACTGATTTAGATGTTAAAAGGCTTAATTCTTTGGAAATCGATCTTATGGCAAAACATGCTGAGCTTAACTTTGTGGATAAGGTGTCGATATGAGATTCTCATTTTAGAGAGCTGTCTAAAATTAGTCCCAAGAACTTGACAGATTCAACAATATCCAAACTGGTATTTTGTAGAGTAAAAGGTTGAATGGTACTTTTATATGATACAACCTTGGTTTTAGAGATATTAAGGCATAGAAGATTGGAATCGCACCAGGACTTAATGGTAAGTAAATCGTTAGACATAGTTGCATGCAGAGACGTGATATCTGGACTGCTTTAAGTAAAGCTGGTATCGTCGGCGAACAGACAAATTTTGCCGCTGAGATCCAGATTGACCATGTCATTAATAAATAGGAGAAACAAAATAGGGCCCAAAACTGAACCTTGCGGCACACCACATTCAATTGGTTGGCATGAAGATGCTGTCGTATCAACCTTCACGAGTTGACTTCTGAAACTAAGATATGACTTAAACCATTTGAGAGAAGATCCTCTAAACCCATAGTGTTGCAGTTTGTTAATTAAAATATTATGATTAACACAATCAAATGCCTTTGAGAAATCGCAAAAAACTGTAGCTGTGGAGTGTTGATTGTTTAGGTTAGAATAAACACTATTTAGGAGCGAAAACATAGCATCACTAGTGCATTTATTACTCAAAAATCCAAATTGATTCGGTGTTAGAATTTTATATCTAAGCAAAAATGACAAAACCCTTTCTTTAACCAGTCTTTCAACAATCTTAGATGAAGTTCGGAGAAGTGCTATTGGGCAATAATTTGAGGCTTGATCTTTATCCTCTCCTTTATGCAGTGGAATAATAATTGCAGTCTTAAGGCAGCTTGGAAAGATTCCCCTCTGAAATGACATGTTAATTAGCTTCACCAAGTGACTTAAGGTGCAATCAATCAGGCAGGTTTACAAACATTTTGAGAGTTAGGCCATTAGAGTTAGTCTGGTACAGGACGATGATTTATTTTTTATTTCGTTAATTGTACTTGATGATATAGGGGTGAAAAAGACACTGTGCAGATTACCATTAAAATGATACGAAAGTGGATCGTGAGAAGGTGATATAGTGGTCATTAGGTTCTTAGCCACATTTACAAAGTAATTGTTAAGGTCCTCCGGTGAAGTAGTGATAGTGCTAGGCGAGGAAGATTTATTTCTCAATTCGTTAACAATAGACCATGTTTCTTTAGACACATTACCAGAATCAGTAAGCCTTTTGTTATAATAGGCATCCTTTGCAGCTTTTATTGTCTTGTGATAAACTCTTCTGTATCGCCTGACGTAATTGTGGAAAACGTCGCTGACAAGTCCTTGTAAATCTATCGAACTCATCATCGATATCATCAGAAAGAAAATCCCAATTGCAATCAAGGCACTGATTCTTGAAATTTAATAAATTCTTGTCACCAAAAACACGGCCTAATCGACGTAAAGTATTTTTGTTTTTAAATTCCAAAGAAAATCTACAAATCACAGCTTCATGATCAGAAAACCCTGCATTTAAGGCAGTACAATCAACGAGTGATGGAATAAATGATGACACAATATAGTCGATTGTGCTAGAACTATTTTTAGTTATTCTGGTTGGAGAGTTGATGTGCATTTCTAAACCCAATGAATCAAAAATTGACTGCAGAGACTCTTGAGCAGCACACACCCTGGTGAAGTCAATGTTAAAGTCACCACATAAAATCAATTTACTTTTTATAGGTAGGGAATCCAGCAAGCTCAGTAGTTTTTGGCAGAAAATCAGCACATTAGCGTCCGGTGATCGATAAATACAAATAATGTAAAGGTCAAGTAAAGCATTATGAACGATGGAAAATTCAAATTCTTTTTCAGATAATAAGATATCGAACTTAGTGACCGCTACAAAGTCGCTGTTGGTAGACATAATTAAGGTGCCGCCATGAGAAAAAATACTTCTATTGAACCTAGCAATTGTAGTATAATTTTGAATACAAATAGGTTCATCTATGTTTAACCAATGTTCGGTAATGGCGATAATTTCGGGAAATTTAAGTTCTTCTAATAGAAGAAATAAATCGTTGGTTTTGTGTCTTAAGGACTGAATATTTAAAAGAAAAACACTGAGCTCGCTATCTTCCGGCTTTACAGAGGGTGCTAGATCCTCTGGTCGCGTCACATTAATTAAAAATTTTTGTTTCTAGATGGAGAGCAACTAGAAAAATTATTTGATTGACTTTCCCTAATTTTTTGAAGCCTTACCAGTTTTTCAGATGAAAA
Source organism: Anthonomus grandis grandis (assembly GCF_022605725.1). NCBI lineage: Eukaryota > Metazoa > Arthropoda > Insecta > Coleoptera > Curculionidae > Anthonomus > Anthonomus grandis. The sequence continues at coordinate 33,298,821 of NC_065547.1, read as the reverse complement.
AAAGGACCTAAAGGCTGAAAGGTCATCTTCAACCTCGGCGGCCCCAATGCCGTAGACGTCATGGAAGCGGATATACAGGTTTCGCAATGAACCAAGATCGATGGGCATATATTATGGGACTTGACTCTCGTGTGGTATTATAGTGTGGACATCATCCTTCAAGATTATTAGACTATTAAATGCAAAAATGTCAATCTTCTGCCTATACTTCTATAAATTACTGATATTCATTAGAAAACATGAAAACCATTTTAAGAATAATGCTTATTTTAACAAAGGAATTTAGGCTCGCTCTAAATCGGACCTCAGCATTCGATCACATACTATGTACCATGTTAGAGTACACCGATGTGCCGCGCATTACCCTCCAACATTAAAAACATACACAACTTTAATTCGATAAAACAATCAAATCAGTTTTAACCAGAAATGTGTTATACTCACATAATGACTATTGACCCTTTTTAATTTGCCTGAGAATTGTCACGAAGTCTTGTTACCCTCGGTTTTGCCATTCTTTCTTCTTTTTAGTTTAGTTTTATTATATTTTAATGTTTTTTGTCGTATTTTATCATATTTTTTTCATCATATCTATTTTTAGTTTTGTTTAGCGATCTAATCTAATTTCTTTATAATTTTACCTTTACTTGTAATTATAAAATTTTAGAATAATATATCGTACGGTTTGAAATTAATGAAATGAAATAAATAAAAAATGTCCACCCTTTCAGACATTGGTGATGGTCTAATCGAAGTGATAGGATTGGACAATTGCCTCCACATGGGCCAAGTGAAAATGGGAATAACTGCAAGCGGACGCCGTCTCGCTCAATGCTCCTCCGTCACCATAAAGACGAAGAAAACTTTTCCGATGCAAATCGACGGCGAACCCTGGATGCAACCTCCCACCACAGTAAGACAATTTGGATTTTTTATTTCTCATTTTAGATTTTTTTGGGTATTAAGTCACTATTTCAGTAAATGCCATTTTAGAAAATCTTATCTCATACATCCCTTATGAAACCACCTAAAACAAACGATACACTGGATCTAATCTTCTCTACTAGCAGTTATTCGATAGTTATCCCACACTCCACACAATCATTTTTGTAACCATCATAATCAGATTCACCGTCGCTTTTAGATTTTACTAAAACTTCTGTTTCACTTTCTGAAGATAAAGTTACTGGTTAATTTCTTTTCTTTTTTAGTTCGCTCTTTTATCGCTTTCTTTTCAACCAGTTCCTTTTTTTATATTATTTTCTACAAAGACCGCTGAAGCTACGAAATACGCAAATAATTTTTAGAACATGGAATGTAGAAGGCTTAGCCAACAACATAACTGAAGTGATGTCAGAAATTAATAAAAACTGAGAAGGTACGTACATAGTCATCTTAACAGAAATAAATAAGAAGGGAATTTGTTCGGAAAATCTGGGACACTATGACGATTACTACAGCAAAGTAACAAAAGACAAAAGAGCTCACCAAAGAGTGTCAATTATGATACGAAAAAGCTACGGTGACATATTATATTAGGGGAGCCAATAAACCACAGATTGATTAAAGTGATCCGAGTAACAATTTGTAGTCACCTAAGTTGAGATAACTCTTATTTTCACTAGTTGCAACGTTGTTTTCAGTGCAAAATTTAGTTGGTTTTGCAAGGACGTTTATTTTCGACCAAACTTCGACGTACTGCACCTGTGTTTCAACTGTTGTAGAACTCTGCTGTTTTTACAACGTATTTTTTACTACAGATGGTAGCAGTAGTAATATACACTGACGTGCAAAACAATGACGTGCACACGTGTACAATTTTTCGAATCAAAAACCCAGTAAGAACAACGTTACCTCTACGTTAGAGAATGGGTATTACATTGTCTGATCGTCTGTGGTGAGCATTTTTCGCTGTAAGGGAGCTTTTTGATACGTTACGAATTTTAGATGATGAAAAGCAAAGTTAGAGAGAATAAGAGGAAGAAAAAATATTCAGTTCAACATACTTAATCTAAATTTTTATTTTTATATTTCATTTTTTGCTTGGAATTATTGCGATTTATTATTTTCGTTTTGCTTTTGCTTTAAAAAATAAAGAGATATAAAGGAGATATTCTGCAACTTACTACAGACGCAAAAAAAAGTTGCGATGGAAGCAAAAATGCCTATAACTAGCTTACCTGAAGGTAATATATGGATAATGTAGAATCACTGGAAGTGGCGGAAGATAGCAGTGAAAAGGTTTGTATTTATGTATGTTTCTTATGTAACCAATAAAAAAAATATTTTTTTTTCGAAATCTGCTATAAATTCAGAGCGCGCTTGTTATTTAGGGCTAAAATAACATCTTTTCACAGTAAACTACCTTCCGTTTATAAATTAAGTGGTTGTAAATTCTTCAAAACGGCTGTTTTAACCGTATAATTCACTATATTAAACTAGACACAAAACAAATATTAAATTAAGGACTGTTCAAAAGATGGATTAAAAAGGTTGAATTTTTGGAGTAACTACCTACTGAAGTTATCTATTAGTTTATCGTTAAAAAAGTAATTAATTTTTCGGGCGTTCTGGCGTCCATCCGTCCAAAGATCAGTAACTCTAAAATGTTGCAAAAGCATTTAGAAAGTTAACGGGTAGTCACTTCGTAACTTTGAGACAACCAGAAAAATCTCTTTGAAATTGGTGTAAAACGGGGTTGTCTCTACGGTTAAGACAACGTGACAATACAACGTTGCGTTACAATTTTCAACGTTGTCGCGTCGAAAACTTGGTAATTGGGGAATCTAACCATCCATAAAATTACAATAATAGGAGTATATGGTTGTAAATGAAGATGTTTCCATTGCCATAAAAGAGGAATTCTACGAATAACTCAACACTAAAGTTCAAGATATTGGCAGAACCAGAGAAATTATAATATTGGGAGATATAAACCCAAGAACAGGGAGAAGAAAACAAAATAAGACTATTGGACAGTTCGGAGAGAATGTTACAAATAAGAATGGGGAAAGTATAAGGAAATAGAAAACAAAAAGCGAAAATAAAGTATCTAAATACCAAAAAGGTTGAAGATAAGGTAGAATACAAGACAGCCCAAGGTTTTGCGAGGAAAAAAATTACAAAGAAAAAGAATGAGAGCTGGGAGAAGAACTGCAACAAAATCAACAAGTACTTGGGTGGAAGGAAAAGTACCGAGAGTTGGAAACTAATTAAACACTTACGCAGGGAGAAAGGAAAAGATATAATATCTCCAATCACGATAACCCAATGGAAAATACACTTTGAAAAACTACTAACTTAGACAAAGGAAAAGTTCATACAAGGTGAAAGTACAAACTCAATTGGAGGGATAGCCGTGACAAGTTCAATAAGTTGAATATATGGAACTGTTTTAAAACACATTATAGCGAACGAATATAAATATTTCGAAGCAGAGGAGCAGGCAGGATTCGGGGCCGGAAGATCTACAATAGACCACCTTTTCTGTGTAACCCAAGTAATAGAGAAGAAAACAGCATAAGACCAGGACATACATATACGTCGACCTTAAAAAGGCATATAACAGTGTTTCCCTCAAACGATTATGGGAAGCCTTAGAATTAAGCAACATCAACGTGAAGATTATCGAACCTGTAAAAGAACTGTATAACAACACGCAAGCCAAAGTGAAGAACGGAAATAAACTATCAGACACCATTAAAGTAAACAAGGCCTTTCTTCAACTCTTTTTAAAATCTACTTTGAACAGCCCCTTAAACTTATTTTGAACAACCACTTAACAACAATGAGACCTTGTATACATTGTGTTTTGCTGACGACCAAGTGGTAATGGCTCAGGATCAAGACGACTTAGAATACATGGCACGAAAACTCATAGAGCGATAAAGAGAATGAGGTAAATATAGAAAAGACCGAGACTATGGGTATTGGAGGAATAAATCAAGATTTAATATTAGAAAGTGGGGAAAAAGTCAGACAACGTGAGGACTATAAGTATATAACACAGGATGGCAAGCTAGACCAAGCAATAAGAGAGAGGAATATGTAGGACAGAAGAGCAATATCATTGTTGAACGGGATCTTATGGGACTAGATAGTACACAAAATAAATAAGGAAAGAATTTACGGTGCAGCTCTTAATTGTCCCCCTCCGCTCTGCACATCATTAGCAACCTAAATACTGCTTTTTGGTCCCTAGCTCATTTTGCAAAACTTCAAAATGGCAGCGGGAAGCCATTCATGAGGATTGTCTTCAAAAATATCAAGGATCGGTGGTTCTACTGCAATTTCCAACATGTTTAAGTAAAGGTTCCCTATAATAAAGGAAATAGACTCGAGAACATGCAGGTCGATAGGAAGCCTTTGTAACTCGGGGATATCTGCAGGGAGGTGTTCTGTCGTCTATCCTGTGGTGTATGTTGATGAACAGGCTGCTATTAAAACTAAAGAAAAAAATCTGTAGAACTTTAAGGATATGCAGATGACTTGGTGATACTAGTAATCTGCAACATATCTGGGGGTTATCCTGAGCTCCAAATTAAGCTGGAACCAACGTCTCAACAAAGTAACCAAGCGATCGGAATTAATTTTATTGACGACCAAACGCATGCATGGGCAAACCTGGGGATTACAGCCCAAAATGGCACATTGGATCTACAATAGAGTAGTAGTACCCACTATAACCTAAGCTGCACTAACGTGGTGGCCAAGAACCCTACAAGTAGGAGCAAGGCTTAAGTTAAGCAAAATACAAAGCCATGCATGTCTAAGCATAACAAGAGCCATGAAACCTACAGCAACCGCATCGATGGAAGCTCTTCTTAACCTCCCACCATTACATTTGGTGATTCAAGGAGAAGCAAAGATTGGACTGGTGCGAGTGGGAAATAATAGTCAAGTTAACTTGGTAGAACACCAAAAAATATGAAGAATCTGTGAGGCAATCAAATCAGAAATGATTTCAGATCACATGATTCCAAAGCATTGCTTCCGTGTACCATTCAAAGTTAAATATCCAACAAGAAAAAAATGGAACAAGAAAGAAGAATGGAATAACAGTAACCGCACCAGACCAGACAGAGATCTTATTTGGTATACACAGATGGATCCAAGACCAACAAGGTCTTGGAAAGATGAGCTGGAATTTTTAAAGAAAACCCTAAGCATGAAACGTCCCATCCGCTTGGAATACATGCCACAGTTTTTCAGACAGAAATATTTGCGTTACTAGAATATGCTAGGGAAAACATTAGGAGAGCATGCACTAATAAGCAGATCCTAATAATAACAGATAGCCAAGCCGCCCTAACACCCCACCACACTCCGCAGTGAGATCAAGGACTGGGTGAAAAGAAAACATCAAGTTCACTGGACAGAAATGACATAGCACAAGAGAGAAAACATGTTGATGAACTTTAAAATAGACGAAAAAATGACTAGAGACCTCCTTACATTTGGGAGGAACAAATTCACACTTATGTATTAGAACGGGTCACATGGCCGTCAAAGAACACCTAAACAGAATTGGAGTGTATAATGGAGACTTAAACTGCCGATTGTGCGAAAAGGAACCAGAAACAGTCCTACTTGTAATTTGCAGTTGCGAGGCCTTGTGTCGCAAAAGGCAACAAATATTTGGGAGAGACACACTGAACCCAGAAGCATTGGGTACCACAGCAGCAACAGACCTGTACCAGCCGGTACAGGGCAGCGAGGTGCTAGGCTGGGTAGTATAGATGTATATCGGAGGGTGAGCACAATAAGCCTTTAGGCTGAGATGTATTTGAGCATAATGGACGAACCCCAAGTCCCCTGTCAAATTTTTGTCTTTACTTCACCTGAACAAGGTGTAAGTAAAGACATTTTGAAGTTTTGCAAAATGAGCTAGGGACCAAAAAGTAGTATTTAGATTGCTAATGATGTGTGCCGAATGTCAAATGTTTATATAAATGCATTCAAAAGATAAGAGGGGGAGGGGCAATTAAGAGCCGCACTGCATAATACAATAGTTAGAAGCATTATAACGTATAGTAGTGAAGTATGGCAAATAAAGGAAAGAATAGAACGAATGTTGAATGCTACGGAAATGAATAACAAATAACCGTATCAGAGAAATTATGAAAGAACATTCAATAATAGATAACATTAGGACGAAGCAGTTGGTATGGTAGGGCTATATTCAAAGGATGACTCATGAAACAAATAAACTGGTCACCTCCCGGTCGAAGAAAACGTGGAAGACCAAGAAGAAACTGGACAGAAAGCATCGATATTGATAGGGAGATAAGAGAAAGAGAGGTTGAAAAAGACCTGTGAAGAGACAGACAGGGATGGCGGCTAGAAATCGGAAGACGTCTTAGAACGTTATAAACCGATGTATACATAAATATATTATCTTATCCAGTTAAGTGCTAACTGTCGACTTCGCTTTGAAATCGTTTGAAATTAACATCATTTGAAAATTAACCTTTGATGTTGACGGTAAATGGTATCTACTGCCTAGCATTTTTTCAGGATTCCTCTTCATTCTGAATGGTTGCTAAGGCACAGGTAGCATTATTTTTTTAAGAAAGGAGATGGATTATGTAGTTTTTAAAAACTTTTTGAATCATGCGTAAAATATGCACCAATATTTTGAGCGTATGAAACAACAATAGGTTCTAGAACATTTCTAACATAGCAGTCTACTGATGAGAACACAGTTCGACTCCCAAGAGGAATTCCTGCCCATACCATAATTGTGCCTCCTCTAACTCTCAACCTCCTGTGTATGATGCATTATTCGATTTCTTGTGTCAGCTGCCCTCTATACACGGACTCTTCGAGAATATGGATAAAAGCTATAGGGAGATTCATCAGTAAGTAAAACATTTTGCTATTGATTTTGCTCCTAAGTGACATGTTCCTGAGTCAAAGCTGGTCGACTAGCGCGAGTCCGTCGATGAAATCGCTTCGTCCTTTTCTCCCGAAGTTAACGTCAGCACATTTTTGAACCTCTTCTCAGCAATGACAGGTCGATTGTTTAATTATAAAGCAATTTTATCCATCTTAAAGATATTACTTGGTTTGTTAATTAAACCATTTTCTTTAAGAACTTGCACAAGAAGGTTAAATATTCATCAATATTACGTTCATTCATTCCTTTTGCTCAACAAGAGAAAACATTTTCCATAAATATATTCCTTCAAATTGATGAAAGAGTAGAACCCATAGCTTTACCAAAGTTTTGTCGATAAAATTCATTATTATATTAAAAATTACTAGTTTTTATATAATATATTAAAAGTTCTAAAATTATACATTTAACGTCGTGCGTTCTGCAAAATTATTAATATATTCTAATTTATTTTTAAAGTTTTGTCAACTAGAACCTTAGTTAAATACATACAACATCAAAATTTACGAAAAGATCATATGGGTTAAAAGAAATTGAAGAAACTTTTTTTTAAAAGTCTTATTTTATTAACCTTGATAACGATAGTAGATTTAACTACCGAAACGTTGGGTCAAACTAGGTCTTTTTATTCAATAAATTTTTTTATTCTTTTCAATTTCAATAACAAATGAAGTTAGGTAGATATGGAGAAGAAGAAACGAGCTCAAAAGTCGATGGATAAAATCACATCTCCTGGGTATATAAAAAATCTATTATATATCGAGTAAATTATAGTTTTTTAGGATTATTGGACTTAGATTGAATTAAAAATAACGAAATGCATCATTAAAGATTTAAATTCATATTTGTTCTAATTCTAAATACATAAATAAGTCTATTTTCTTCTTTTTTTTTGAATAATTGAGCGTATGCGATGTGAGTATTTTCTAAATTGATATTTTACGGAAATAGTGCCATAATACCCAACAAAATAAGTAATTAATTATGGATTCATGACAGAATTAACGTCATGGCAATATAAATTCCACCTAATTTGGATTTTTTGAAATTAATAAGTTTATTTTTTTTTTAAATTTTAGATTCGGATCACCCATAAGAACCAAGTGCCGATGCTAATGGCCCCGCCGCCGGAAAAGAAGAAAGGCTTCCTCAGTTTCTTCCGTCGGTAATTCTTCTTCCTAAAGTTCTTCCTCATTTTTTTTTTGTTTTTAATGCAACTAGTGATATTGTTAATTTTTTCGAATTTTCCTTTTTTACTCATCTCTTAAGTACCTGCATTCTCGTCACTTTATTACTATTATCAGTATTATTTCCATTAATGTGCTGTATATTCTATTTGTTATTATTATTATAGTGGTTTAGTTATAAGGATGTTTATTATACGGGGTGATTTTGCTATTTAGACAACATTCTAAACGCCGTGGTTATTGTAAAGTTATTTATAAGACGCTTAGAATGGGGAGAAAATCATCTCGTTTACACCTCCGCCGGGTCACTACAGTTTTTATTAAAATTTTTGGTTTTTAACGGTCTTTGAAAGCGAGTTATTATCTTATTACGTTACAAGAGTAAATATGAGGGAACTATTTTGTTTTTGTCGGTTTTGGGAAAACAGCCAATGGTATAACAAATCCGATTGCACCGTTGAATTAGTCAGACAAAGATAGCTGAAAAAGAGTTTTATGTCAATGCGTTTACCTCAATTTTTAAGAAATTTAGTACCAACAATCTGATTGTCAGTGTAATAGACAGAAAAAGTTATCGGTTATTTTCCATTGATCTATTATTTCTTGAAGAAACGTTTTAATATTTTCAGCAGTGTGTATCAGAAGTCAGAAAGCTTTTCTTCTTTTCTTCTACATTGTAATGTGCAGTGACGCTAAAAAAAACTGTCGTTTGATGGGGATGTCCATCCGTCAGTTTTGATAGCAAATGCTCTATCCACTCGCGCCTTTACCTTGTCAACGGTTTCATATTAAAATCCAGGCATTAAGGAATGTGAAACAGTTTTTCGCGTAGAAACCTTGTAACTAGGATTTAATAAGTATAGGAGACGTTTAAATTATGTGACTTCAACGATGTTGGGATGGTACTCCTTTGTTATGCAAATTAACTGCTTATCAATTTCTTTTTGTTTACATACTGACAAAAGATTTTTGGAAAAAACTATTTGTTTTGAAGATTTTACTTAAAATTAATGATTTTTTTGATTGACGTTGATTTATAGTAGATATAGAAGAGAAAGCTGCATCTACCTCTGGCTGTGTTGTCAATTGCTGGGCAGAAGCGGCAGATGTAGACGAACTTTCCACTTTTTCTTTAATTGAAGGTTGGCTGCGTTGACGCTAAGCATTTATATCAATAAAAATGTAACATTACAATTAAAAAATAACGTTTATTCTAAAATATCTTTCAATAACATCCAAAACTGTCTTGGTATAAAAACAATTAACTTATCTTTTATCAAAAAACAAAGAAAACACAATTTTCTTTACAAAGGAAAAATCCCCTTTATTATTTACAAACATCACATATATGGCAGATATCTAAACAGTCATCTTCTTCTACTCAGGTGCAAGAATTATGGGACCACTTTTGACATATTTGACAAGCTATCCATCTTTTAGTAGACCCCACATACCTATCACCACAGTATAAACATTCAGTGTCGTCTTCGGCTGTATTCTCTGAAACACCATTTGTTCCTTTAGTTTTATTTTTGACCTGTGTTTTCTTTTTAACCACTTTTTGCTTTTTTTAGAAGTTTTTAGATCTTCAAGTTCTCTTTTATACGGCGTTGATGTGAGGATGGCCGTCTTGCTTCGACGGCAATTAATTTTTCTGGCTTTTATTTCTACAGTGGGAATAGGCATCACTGAGCTGGAGTACAGTTTTCAAAGCTAGTACTTAAGTCACGGCAAACATTTTCTGTAAAATTCGAGCAAACTCTTTTAGGTGGCGACCCACTTGCCTCGGGGGTTTTATGTAACGGACTATGAGATAATGTGGCAAGCTTACTCAAAGGGCAATTATCTTCATCATCTGAGCTTTGGTAGCCGGGAGATGTGAGATGAGGATCTGTATGGGCCTGATAGCTGGTAGATGGCTGAACATCATCACTAGAACCTATGGTTGAGTGATTACTAGGAATAGCAACCGGAATTATATTCTTAGTTAAGTTTGGTTGATTTTTTTCATGGATGATAGAGGGAAGATAATTTTTATTTGCATTTGCTTGTGATTGCGGAACTTGCTCATCTTCCGTTAGGCTTATGTTTGTTATTTCTGCAGCAAGAAAATCGGCATCTGTAAAGTTCTCAGAGTTGAATGGCCATATGCCGCATTTCCGAAATCCGTTAATCGCTGTAGACATAGTGGCAGCTTGTATGAAAGCTTTACCAAAAATTTCGCTAATTTGAAACATGCTAATAACTCTACCTGGATTAGATCTAAGCCATGCTATTGCAGCTTGGTCATAATATACACTCAAAGGCTTCATAAAAGAAATATCCAACAGCTGAAGCCGATGAGTGCAGTGAGGTGGGAAGCAGATTATAACCACACCGTTTTCTCTAGCAACCTCTATAAGTTCGATGTTCTTCGTGTGCGTAGAGTGGCCGTCGAGTAAAAGTAGCACCGAGTTGTCTTTAGTTGCTCCACTGAATTGGACGAAAGCTTTGAACCATGAGACAAATATGTCTGTTGTCAGCCATCCACTGGCATTGCAATGAAAAGTTGTTCCTGGTGCCGAGTTATTCATTAATTCGGCTTTCATCCGTTTCCGAGGAAAGATTAGCATCGGAGGCATATTCCCTGCTGCGCTAACACAAATCTCGACCGTAACTGTTTGTCCTCGTTTAGCTCAGGATAGCGACCCAACTTGCTTCCTACCCTTGCGTGAAATTATCTTTGACTTTGTTTTTGAAACCGAAGAGACTCCCGTTTCATCACAGTTATAAATCCTATCTGGTTCTAGTTTATAGTTATCTAAAACATTACCCAAAAGTTATAATATATTTTGCGACGGAAATTTTATTAAAGCCCATAGCTCTAACAGCTGAAGTTGTCTCAGGCTTTCTTATAGATAAATCACTGTGACGTTTTAAAAATCTTTGAACCCAGTCAACACCGGCGAGTTTGGCTGTTTCATTAAATCTATGTTTCTTGCCATTTTTGACGGCCAGTTGGTATGCTAAACTTCTCAGTTCCATTATGCTAAGTCCAAATAATTTTGCTTCCATTTCTTTCAAATATCCGACCAATTCATTTTCTTCCTTTTTAGTAAAAACAGTTGTAATTGGCCCTAAAGGTAGATCCAATTTCATTTAACCTTTGGTTTTAATAGCGTTGACTGATTGATTTCTCTCCAACGTTGTTTGTGGCACAGAGTATTGCGACGCAGCTTTACGATAACCCATTTCTTTGGTCAAAACTTTTTCAATCGCTTGTTTCATGCTTCCCTTTCCTTGGACCACTCTCCTCTCGTTGTTTTCTTTTTATAATTGCGAACCATTCTGCTGAAAATAAAATAATATTTTAATTGACCAATATTTAACTAATCAATTTTTCCGTTGAATTTTTCATGAAAAAATATATGGATACCCCATCTTGCCTCAAATAGGGTATCCCATTTTGCCCCAAAGCACGTGTTTTTTAAAAGGTATTTTCTTACCTTTTATAGGCGAATATAACCAACACATTTTTTTGTGAAAAGATGCTTCTATACAGATACACTGCAGTAGGAATAATAAGTTTCACTTTAACTTCCTGCACACTTTATTGCAAGCGATATGATATGCCATAAAATAAGATCAACGAAGGTCAAAATCGTAAAGTGGCTGTAACTCGAGCAGACGCGCACCGAATGAATGTCTCGGATGCACTGAGCGCGGGTATTGTCCGGACATGTGACTCTAGGCAATAAAGGTTGTCACACACTTTTAGGTTTTGATGTAATCGGGGTACCACATCTTACCTCATGATCCCGTCTTGCCCCTAGTTCCCCTACCTTCCCCCGGTTTTATCGGAAAAGGGACTCCATGTCTGACATTTTTTGGGCGGCATGCTATGGATAAATTAAAGTAAACTGTATTTATATGAGGCAAATACAAATAAATTCATACCTTTATTTTTATTATATCTTGCTTGCAATAAAAATTTTAAAATACTAAACTAACACTACACTAAACTATTTGACATATTGAAGTCTTTAAATTAATTTAACATTTGCAGTTTTAAGTTTTGAACGTCGAATTACTTATTCAAATGCACAAACTAAAACTAACTAGAAATCAAATGAAAACAAACGCTCGGGGAGTTGCCGTCTTACGGAATGACAAATGAATGCTATAATTGAACTGCGACAGACAAGGATTGCGGGTTGCCAACCTTTTTTTGGCAATTAAAAAACTTGACATGCTTTTAATTTTGTAAATCCATTTCTATTTTGCTTCATTTCTCAAGTAAGTCAGCCAGCTATATTGCCATATCTGCCTAAAAACTTTTAGACATAATATAGGTATCGATAACACAAAAGCGTATCCACACCGTTAGAACCAAATGCGCATGTATAAAACAATTCGATTACTGTATCATAACACAATTGTGCTGACACACTGTGTTGATACGAGCAGCTGTAGGGGAAAGGCGGGCAAAATGGGGTAGTTTGTCTCCAAATAAAGATAACTTTCGTATTAATTTACACAGAAACTTAACAGAACTTAGAAGACGATGAAATAGCAGTCTTTCCTCTTTTACGAGAAACTCTTTTCTCAGTTTCTTTTATTTTAGGGATTGGAATTATACCCTCAGGACTAACAATCTTAAAGCTTACCTCTGAATCTTTTGATGTACCTGATTTGGAAATATCAATTGGTTCTGGAGTTTTTTCTTTAACTAAATTAATTTCCGATAGTTGTGTTTCATTCATAGTTTCACTATTGTTTTTAGGTGGTAAGTTTGTGTTCAATATTTGTTATTTCGGAAGGCAAAAAGTCTGCATCAGTGAAAACATCCTTATTAACTGGCCAAACTCCAGTTTTTAAAAATCCATTCATGGCAGTAAGCGGTGTAGCTGCTCTGAGGTAAGCTACACAAAATAATTTAGTTATTTGTTGTAAGGTAACTACACGACCAGGTTTAGCTCTAAGCTATTTGCGTAGTTCTTCAGCGTAATAGGTACTTACTGGTTTCATTAAAGCTACATCTAGGGCTTGTAGCCGATGGGTGCAATGGGGAGGGTAGCAGATCAAAATAACTCCATGTTTCCTGGCGTAATTAATAACTTCCAGGTTTTGTGTGTGGGATGAATGTCCATCCAAAAGAAGCAGAATTGGTCGGTCTTTTGAGGGCTTGGCAAATTCAACAAATTTTTTGGACCAAGTAAAGAATAAATTTTTATCCATCCATCCACAATCATTTAGCTCTACCCAACCGCCAGGAACAATTCCATCCATGAAAGCTTGTTGCATTTTTTTTCTACCAAATATAGACATGGAATGCATCTATGTTCCTGAAGCCGAAAAGCATATTTCAACAGTGACGGTCTCACCCCTCTCCCCTGACGTCAAGGCTCCGACTTGTCTTTTCCCTTTAGTGGCAATAATTTTAGACATTTCCTTTGGATTAACTGACACTCCGATTTCGACCACATTATAGATTCTATCGGCTGTCAGTTGATATTTATCTACAGTTTCGATAAGTAAGTTAAAAAAATTACCTACAGCCACTTTATTAAACCCCATTGCTTAAGCTCCAGATGTTGCTTCTGGTGTTCTGATTGAAAGTTCTGGATGTCGACGCAAAAAACTCTGCATCCAATCCTTCCCATGGCAAGTTCTTTATTAAACGGATGATCAAGTTCATTGAGCTCAGCTAATTGAAATGCTAAACGCCGGCATTCAGTAATCGTTAATCCAAACAATCTTTTTTCCATGTGCATTAAATAATTTGCAAGGTCTTGTTCCTGTTCAGTAGTGAATATTGCGTTAAATCGCCCCAAAGATTTAGTAACAATATACCCGGGAATTTCCCTAGCTTTTTTAACGTGGCGCTCTAATGTAGATTGAGGCACATTAAAACTGGTAGATGCTCTGTAGTACCCCATTTTGCCATTTAATACTGCTATTACAGCATTCTGCATACTGTCCGTGGACCATTCGTGTCGGTCAGAATGGCGGTTGTACTTAAACACCATCTGAAAATAATAATTATTATTATTGTTTTATATTGGGCGGGTAAAATGGGGTAGTATCCCATTTTGCCCTACCCTGTTTTGCCCAAATGCACATTTTGAGGTTAGGTATATTTTTTTCCCTGTTCGATTAAAAAGTTACTAAACATTTTTACACAGAAATATGTCTAAGTGTATATTTTTCGATAAAGAATAACAAATCAATATAAAATATACAATTATGGTATATAATAGTTATTATAATATCTTTTATTGACGAAAATATGCCTGCACCTCTAAAACAAACACCGCTCGACTGACCGATATTCACGCAGCTTCTGAAGTGACAGCGCTTTTTGCCATCGATCGGGCATGGTCTTAAACTAAGCTGTACAAACTTTCGGATAGATGGAGCTGGCTGTACTAAAAATAATCACGGCACCTCGTTTTGCCCGCCTACCCCATCTTGCCCGCCTTGCCCCTATCGGTGTTATTGTATTAACACCTGAAAATCTCGAGTGTTACACATGACTACTGGGGTGTTTCTGTTTTAAAAGGTGACATTACATGTAGGTTGTCTGGCTCAACACCCCATGTGGACCAGTTACTACAATGTATCTCCCATCTATGATGCTTGATATGACCAATTCTAGTAAAAGGTGTCACCTCATGACATGACCTTATTTCCCCCCCAGAACACAAATACGGCGGTGGTACTAAAAATCGAATTATAGCATTGAATTTGTCAGAAAAAGTTAGCGAAAGAAGTTCCATATCTATGGATCTTAACAGGAAGTTAGGGGACAGTCGGAATACCTTATTGAATGTTAGTGTCATGGTACCAAAAAACTAATTACATTTCTGACTTGGTCAGAAAAAATTAGGTAAAGAAGAATACCATTTGAGAAAACCTTGTGTATTATAATATTTTTTTTTCTGGATAATACAATTAACTGTAGTGACCCACACAAAATACTCGTAAGTAAATATAAACTATTATGTTTAAATAAACAAACGATGCTGAGGATGGCTGCTATTAAACAATAAAAACTACTAATATATTTTATTGTAAAATACCGTAGAATATATTTAAGCAAAAAAAAAACTAAAAATAAAATTAAACAAATATCTAGGCGAATCTTAGGGACCATCTGTTGCTTTTTTTGAACTATAAAAACGTATTCCCGCCAAACAAGTACCTACGCATTATTGATTATACATTTTTATTAAGAAATGTGTATTTTGGCAACAAACATATCTTGATATTGTTTATTGCTAAATGAATTGAAAATTATTAGCTTTTGTAGCAACGCTTACCGTCTTGTATACATTTTACCAATATACACATCAGTAGACAAGGAAACTATTTTATAATATTACTCTGTCTCTCCCTTTCCCTCGGTAGTGTAAGGTTATATTTGCGTCTAGGAATTGTCATTTGTTTTGGATCATGCGTAGAATGTACCTAAAGGGTGTCCCAAATTCGAAGGTGACCATTGGAATTTCGGAAACCGTAATAGTTACAGGGTCGGTTAAATGGAGGCAAAGTTGCACAATTTTGAGCTTAATAAAATGACGTTTAAAAATTTTTAAAATTCCGGATACTTCCGGAATTTTAAAATTAAAAAAGTAAAAACAGTTTTTCATTGCCACTTTTTATGTCCTACAACATAACGCAAAAAAAAATAATCCGACGTTTTTTTTTTCGATCATGGTCAACCTTATTTTCTTATAAGCGCCATATTGGATTTTCTCATTTTTAAAAAGTATTTTTAATTGCCTTTAAAATGAGGTATCGCACTTGCATGTCTGATTACTCCTTCTAGTACTTCCCATAAGAATTCCCTAAGTGCAAAAGAGAAAGATATATCAATGGGATTTCCAATTAGGGGAGAGTGGGGGAATATCGACTACTTAAGCACTACTGAGTTTTTTAAATAGAAGTATTTGTACAAATATGTCTAAAATGGTAAAATTGCTTTGTTACTTTATCTAGTAGAAGATTTTTCTATTGCTTTCGCAAATGAACAAATATTTTTTTTCTAAGATGGGTTTTTGTAAACATGGAAAAAAAACGGGTAATTTCGACCGATAGGTTAATATCGACCACAGTGTAGGGTAAAATCGACCAGGCAGTAATATTTTGGAATTCATTTTATTTTAACATTTAAACATTAATTTATACTGAGCAAAAGTCACAAATATATACTGAAGCTTTTTCTGCGCTAGTACAGTCAGCATGAGACCAGGTTGCACAAGAACGGCACCGCCACCAAATCTCATTATTGTATCCAAATTGTTCACAAATAGCGCAGATTTCATCAATTTCTCTTTTCTCTCCAACCGGGGTTTCCACTTTATCTGTAGTTTTTCTTGTGACCTTCTTAATTTTATTATTGCCCTCCTCCTTACTTGTATTTTTTTTTGTGATTTTTAATTTTTCATTTTCCTCCTTTTTTTGTTTTTTTAATGTCTTATTTTCGAGCTCTTTTTTTAAAGAGGTAGATGTTAATATTTGAGAATGTTGCCTTTTTCGCTGTGAAATTCTTCGTTGAAACACTGGAGGTGGACATAACTCGTGAACGGAAGTATTTTCCAGTGTTTCTTTAATTTTCAGGGTTTTATCACCATCATCGCTTAGACTGTCTTCCGCAACTTCTTCCAAACTGAATTCAGAATCAGACGAATTTGTGACAATCTAGTACTACGTAAGGTATTCAATATTCCTGGAACAGATCCACTTAATCCACTTGGCCCTGGTTTTGGAGTCTTCTGTCTGAATTCTATGGGTTCTAAAATATTTTCTGATGTATTTTCCTGCAATGGTAAATCTCCTGGAGCCGTTGTATTTGGCGGATCATTATTATCTTCATGGATAGGTACAAAGTCTTCCTCGCAAAACGATTGATGGGAAATATTCCGGTCGTTTTAAATCCGTTTAGAGCCTTCTCTATTGTGGTCACCCTATTGTAAGCATTTCCAAAAAGTTCGGCAATATCAGTGTCTTTAATTTTTTCATAATTTCTACTTTTCATGTACTTATCACATTCTTGGTGGTAAGCAGTTTTCAAGGACTTGAAGAAAGTTACGTCCAGAGGCTGTGTCCTGTGAGACGTGTGGGGTGGAAGCGATAGTAAATGAATGCCAACATTTCGACAAAAAGTGTAGGAAGCTAAAGAAGAATGAGTGGAATGGTTATCCAGTATTAAAAGAATAGGTTGCTCTGGAGTAGCATTAGCGAATTTCGCAAAATGTTGCAACCATTCGGTAAACAACTCTTCGGTAATCCATCCAGATTTTGAGCATTTGTATATCGCGCCTGCCGGACCATTTTTTTCCAAGCCATCTTTCATTCTCATTCTCTTAAAAATCAACATAGGTGGGATATATATTTTGACCCCTTTCTCCGCTTGTTATCGCACCGACTTGCTTCTCTCCTTTTCTTACCAATATGCGATCCGGATTGTGGACATTGGAAATACCAGTTTCGTCAACGTTATAGATGCAATGAACTTCAAAATGGTATTTTTCAAATAGTAACTCTAGATTATTGAAAAAAATATTCATTTCTTCTCTGTTAAATGCGGTAACTTTGCTAAGGCTAGTAGCTTCTGGTTTGCGAAAACTAAGCTGCGTATAACGTCGCATAAATGAGTAGATTCAATCCTTGCCGCACATCCCGTTCTCCTTATTAAAAGGATGTTTAATTTTATTTGTCTCTGCATATTTAAAAACCAATGATCTTATGCTTTGAACTGTCAATCCATAAAATAATTTTGACAGTTTTAATATGGTTTCAACCATTTCTTTTTCCTGATTTTCGTAAAAGACGGGTTTTCTTCCCAACGTAAGTTTTTTGGTTGAAATCTACCTTTTAGCTTATCTTGAAGAGTACCATATGGTACATTAAACATTTGTGCGGCACGCCTAATGGATAATGTCTTTTCTCCCACGGCCTTTATTGCTCTTTTCATGGAATCCTTCGCCCATGAGGAACGTCCAGTTTTTCGGACGTATGTTAGCGGCATCTGAAATGAAATGTTGACATGTAGGTACCTAATGCTTGCATTTATTGCGCACTTTATTATATAAAATATAAATATATAATTAGGCCACCAATATTAGGTAGAGTAATATCGACCAGTGTGATCGATTTTACCCGAACCGGTAAACCTAACCTAGATTTTTTTTTACTCAAAATATGTATTATAAGTGCACCAAATTGGACCTAATAAACGAAAGCATATCTGCAGCATCATATAAACAGGAAATGCAATACATTTAGAATGTAAAAAGAGTTCCCTACCTTAATAACGGCAGCGGAGTTTTAATAAAAAAAGTCTAAACACGAGCACAACTATCAACAACAACACAGAACGAGTTATGGAACGATAATAATCGTATAAATCAGGCTCATACGAAGCCATCTCTCGGTCGGTTGGCATATTACGCCCGGATGGCGCCAAGTTTATGAGATTTGAAACTGGTCGATTTTGCCCGACGGTCGATATTCCCCCACCTTCCCCTAAATTGATTTTATATAAACTGAAGCTATAAAATACTCTGTATTTGATATAGTTTTTTTAAATCAATTTATAGAAAATGTATCCTTTCATTTTATTAAGTTTAACCGGCTAATGTCACTTTGTCATGGCCTACTATATAAATTTAAAAAAAATCAAAATATTACTACTAATAATAAGTACTAGAAGGAGCGATCCGCCATGCAAGTGCGATACCTCATTTTAAAGTCAATCAAAAATAATTTTTAAAAATAAGAAAATCCAATACGGCGCTCATAAGAAAAAATAGAGCTGATGATGATCGAAAAAAAACGAAACGTCCGAGTAATTTTTTTTTGCATCATGTTGTAGGACATAAAAATTGGGAATGAAAAACTGTTTTTAGTTTTCCGATGTCTCTTTAAATAAAGTCGATAGAAGGTAAAAACGATTTTGACAATTTTCGATTTTTTTCGGATAACTCTTTTGCGCGATTGGGACATACTTGTCCCATCAAAAATTTGGTTTTGAAAATGCGACTTTTTTTATTTGTTAAACTTTAGTGTCTTTTAATTTATTTCTTTATTAGTACCTACCGCAATGACAAAAATAGCTTAAAGTTTATTTTTTTAACGTAAGTATATAGTGTGGGCTATATATGTCCCAGCCGTATATTTGTTTGGGTTTTATATGTCCCAATAGTAAAATAAACCAAGATCAAGAAAATCATATTATTTATTTTTTTCAAAGAAATACAACATTAGGAGTGATAACATGAGAAACATTCTTTACATAGTGGTACGTCACAGGCGGAGCATAACATGACCGTCCTTTTTTCTACTTTTTGCTGGGCACAACGACGGCATCTTCTTCTGGTTTTTGAAAGGATAGGTAGATGGTCTCCAACATTAATCATATTTTTAGATGATAGTATGGTCCTACCAAATGATCTCTTGTGAATTAAAGCAGCATTTTCACATTCAATTTCTATCAGTTGTTCTGCCAGATTTACCAAGTATGTCAGAAACGGAGTATCTCTGTTACGAAGTTTCTTGAAGATTATCCAAGCATTAACTGCTGTGGTTAACAATACTTGTAATAAACTTTTTTCCACCATTTTAATGACTTGCGGTCAATGTCATATAGGCCTGTAAGTTGATCGGACCGGTCTACGCCCCCCATAAAAGATTTATATGTGTGTATTGCTTTGGGACAACTTAGTGTCATTTTTTTACCTTCTTTACCAGTCCTTGCAACCTCAACTACATGATCAGTATGATAGTTACTTAGGACCATTACTTCTTTAGTATCCATCCAATTTCATGCTATTGTACCATAATTATTGCAAAGACACTGCATGTCTCCTGTTTTCACTGTCTTTTTATCAAATTGCTCAAATTTCGGCATATTCTTTCAAGTGGCTATGCAACTTCCAACTTGAGGGAAAGGTAAAGTGTTCATTAAATTTATAAAAGTAAAAAAACGGTCATAACAAATAAGTACCTGGTTATCTCTAAGTTTCTGTCAATTTTCTTACTACTCGTTCACTTAGGGTGCCATCAAGGGTACCTGGTTCTCTTCCAGACTAAATATTAAAATCATAAACATAACCCGTATTAGAGTCGCAGCGCTTTCAAATTTTTATGCCTCTTTTGATTGATTTTAATGGTAAGTATTGTTTTAATGATGAACGACCTTTAAACTTTGTCATAGACTCATCTATGGATTGAAATTGACGGTTCTTGCTTTTGGGAACGTCGATTTGAGGCACGCAACAATATCTTCGATATAATAAGTTTTACTGGCGTTATTTGGCTTTTGTGGATGGTTAAAATACAGTTTACTAGCCAGAAGTCTAAATCTATCTCTAGAGATAGCTTCTTTTATAGCCTGGTTGCACAAAGACTTATGGGAAGCCCAATAATGCTGCATTTGGGGCAATTTATTATAAGCCATTATAAAAAAACACCCTGTTATAATCATTATTTCGTGTGAATCAGTTAGAATTTGTTTCTTATTTCGAACCTCTTCAAGAATTTTTATGCGCTCATTGGTACACTGGGCAATATAAATAAATAAAGAAGGTGGCATTAGTTTGAGAAAAGTATCCAGCTCTGTACTTCCACGATTCACCTGAGCTATTATTGTACAGTTGGCCTTTTCTGGGACCTTATACCGGGGTGAAAAATTATCAATTTCTTTCCAGATCACAATTGAACTGTCAGCAGGAGAAGAGGCAGAAATATCAAGTTCGATGTTTTCGTCCGAACTGTTAGATGAATCAGGGGATTCATAGACATCATCTGGATTGAAAGATGACGTTGATGGTTCAATAGATCAATTTTCATTATCGCAATTTTTTTGTTCTTGCGTTTTTTACTAACCTCAAGAAAATCTGAATCATCACTGGAATCCGTTTCTTCCTGCTCGTATTCTTCACTGCTCTTAAAAGGGTCTACCTCTTCATCTGACTGCTTCTGCTAAAGCCTCTAGTTCTCTTTGTGTCAAACGTTTCCTAAAAAGAGTTTTATATAAAAAATGCTGATGGGACGATAATAAACCAAAGTAAAAGTCGGTGGGACATATGTGTCCCACAAGAATTTCCTAATTTACATGTAAAATATAAACACTTAACTTTAACAAATAATTTTAAAAACTTACTAGACATATTCGAAAAAAATATCCGTAATTACTTTAAGCTGTATAACACGATGTTTGCTAAATTTGAAGCAAAAACAATAATAGCACGCTATCGGTTAAATGACTGTACTACTACCTATTCTAAAACAATTGACTGCGCTGCTTGAATATTTTGTTGACAAGCATTGCTGAATACGGATGGGACATCGGGCTATATAAAAATCATTGCATAATGCATTGCATACCATCAGGATTTTTTGAAAGTTGGATGGGACATATATGACCCAACAGTAATTTCAGGCTATTAATTTACAAAATAAAGTCGACGCGAAAGGGTTAAGCTCCAAATTGCGCAACTTTGCCTCCATTTGACCCTGTAACTCTTACGGGGTCAAATGGAGAGATCCGAATTGTCACCCTCGAATTTGGGACACCCTGTACTTGTGTAATGGTAATTAAATCGTGAACTTTTTTTATTCTGATATTTTGCGAAAAGCGTTGGTGGTACCAAAAATCCGATTTAACTAATGATTCAAAATATATTTTATCACAATCTAAGCAATGTACTAATTACTTTCCTCACTAACTTTTCGCTTAGATTGTGAAAATAAATCTAAAAGATCCACAATAAATATCAATTTCTAGCCCTTAAAATTGTAAAACGCTTTGAGCGTGTCTTTCTGTATAAACTATGTTTATTAAAAAGAAAAAAGATAAAGATTTTTAGATGTCGCGCTTATACCATATTATATCTGTATATCTATGATCTGTGTTAAATTATTGTTGTTTTCTTTTTTATATATCAATTTAGAACTGCCACTATAAAAAAAGATAATTGATTCAGTGGAAGAGTCTATTGCTGTTGAAGCTTTAATTGTAAGATAAACAGAATCGTCGTATATTATATTATATGTAAGATACTTTTGTGCGCGCCGCCTTGTATATATATATCAAAATATATTATAAATATATTTGTTTTGAGCTTACAAAGGAAAAAATTAATATGAGATTGTACAGGATGGACTAGTTTGTATTATAGACTGTTTAAGGTGACAATGGCGTTATTTTAGTTTTTCATATATTTTTTTTTGCTTTTGGGAAAACCATTAATGGTACCAAAAATCTAATTATACCGTTCTCTCAGTTAGAAAAAAATAACAAGAAAAAACTACTATCAATCGACTAATCAAAAAAAATTTTTTGTCCTAAAAATTACAGGTATACCCAGTTGACATAATAATAATAGAACATACAACTAAATATATATAAAAAAACATAGATTATAGGTCATATCAAAAAAGAATCGGAAGTGCTTATCTAAAACTGTTAAAAATACATCATATAAAAGGTAAAAGAGTCTTTTTAAATAATAAAAATGGTGTTTATAAAATAAAAATATCTCATGGTATGGTAATTATACATGCATACATGCAATGTAGGGCAGACCAGGGAGACTTGAGACAAAAAATTAATTTTCTTTCATATAAATTTAAACTCTGCAATTGTATACTATTGAGTTAAACTTGCCATAGTATATCATGCATCCAAAATATTATTTTAATAATTTAGGTATATTTTAACAACATGATGTAAATTAGGCGCTCACTAGGCAGCATTAAGACAGATAGGATTGAGACGCAGTAAGATTTTGGAAAATGTATATTATTTATTAAACGAAAAAATAAAATTAAGCAAAATCAACGGACACTTTGATAATAGCGAAAGTCCAAACTAAAGGTCTGTGTAGATTTGGCTTTTTCTTTTACATCTACATTTTTAGGAAACGGTAATTTCACAATAATGTCTTGTTCTCGAACTGAATCATTCTTCCAGTAATGGATTAACAAATTTCCGGGTGGTTCCGTAGAGACGCAAAAATTTAATTTCGTATTTCGGTCACAAGGCTAACTAAAAACGAAGTCCCCTGATTGAAGTGTGTTGATATCCTCGAAAGCTTTAATTTGAATCATGTTTCTTTCGTAGCTTTCAACATCTGCAATATCTTCGCTACTTCCACCCAACTGCATTTGAAGAATCCTGAGGTGGAGTTTTTGACAAACTGTTTTTTGAGAATTTGCTTCAACCTTTATAGCATCGTCTTCTGGCGTTTTAGTAAGAATTCGTGTTAAATTATGTTTAGTGTTTGAATTGTTCTCTTTTGACGTTAAGGCTTTACATTCTCGATTGTTTTCAAGCGTCAAAATTTCCTCTTCTACCGGGTGGCCAAATAAGTGAGGTAATCTTAGGACCTGTACATCTGGCAACAATGGAATTTTTTTTATTATTATAGAAGTGGCCATGAGAAAATTCTGGAAATTATTTTTTTTTAGTTCCGTATTTCACCGCAAGAGGGCGCAACTAAAAATTAAATAAGAGAAACCTCTTTTTCTCCGAAAACTTAAATATTAACTTATTATACTTTTGATATTATTTTTAGTAAGCCTAGATAATTTGCTATCATTTTGGTTTATGAATTATTGACGTACGAACGAAAGTAGGGGTGAGGGAAGCTAATGAAAGTGGAATCATTAAAATCGCTTTAAATTCTAAACCACTCATTTGATTTTAGCGATTCAAAATTTATTTGCTAGATAAATGTAGCTGCTTTAAAAGTCTGATATCATCACTACTCTATAGTTTCTAATAAAAGCGCCAGAGGACGCAATTTGTAATAATTCCAGTTTTTTTCATTTTTATATTTTTGACATCCTATTTAAAAAGTAAATAAAATTTGCAAAGGTACTGTGAAAACCGCACGATGATATCTTCGCTCGTTTTTAAGTTATAGCGAATTAATGTTTTTTACGCACCGAGCCTAAACTTACGTACCGCCATCTAGTGTCCCGCCTAGAAATCTCTAATTAGTATTACACGAGGCGTTATATTCCGAGATGTATTCCAACGGACTGTCAACGAAAATTGGGATCAGGACATGCGCTAAAAGTTCGTGATAATAATTTTAATTCTAATTTTGTAATTTACGAATTTCAAATGAAGCTCGTACATACTATGTACTAAAAAATTCAAATAAAAGTATATAAATTCGTAGTTTGTACTTTAATTTTTATTTGACCAATATCTATAATATCATATTATCTGTATAACACATAGAACATAGTAATTGCACCAGTAATTGCTGAAAAATAAATAACAAAAACAGTCACAACTTGCCTATTCTTAAAAAATATCAAAATTAAAAAATATATAACTAGTTACCACTAACCATAACAAAAAATATAGGTTTTTTATATGTAGCTGTGATCAAAAGTAGAGTTAGTTGAAGTAAATGGTAATTTTTTGCCTTTTAAAAAGGCAGAAATGTCATCTATTTCTTCTTTATTTGGGTTTTTGATAGCTTCTTTTGCCTTTTTTTTCTTTTTTATTGTAGAAAATAATCGTTTTTGTGGAACAACATTTTGAGAAGCAGATAATTCTTTTATATCCCTAAAAGTTTCTATAGTACTTCGTTTTGAATTGGGCAATTGAAGTAAATTTTTAGCAGTCTGTATGTTACTGATAACTTGTTGAAAAATATTATCATGGTCAGAATCAAAATCATAACTGTGAACTAATGTTTGTAAATGAGATATTTCTTTTAAAACTCTATCTTTTTGATCACATCTACCAATTGTTTCACCATTAGTTGCTTTAAGAGAGCTTAAGCACTGGTCCATTACACTAACTTCCTCCACCTCATTTATCACATCTACACCCTCATCCAGTATTGAATAGGAATGTAATGAATTAGTATTTACATTATTATTAACAGGGGTTTTTAAAACTATAAAATGAATATGTTTACAAATCACAGTATTGATAAAATAATTTGGACATGTACAACTATATTGGTGAACACATATATCACAAAATTGACAAATTAAACTGCAACATTTTTTTAATAAGGGTATTTGTTTTACAATATATTCATTGAGGTTGTTACTCACAGCCCAAATACCAGGAGTCTGTACAACTAGATCAAAACTAGAAGAAACTGCCATTCTATGGGATTTAAAAATTTCATGGCTCTTGTAAGTGCTTTTTCCTTTTGTATGTTTTATTAGCCGATCTACAGTTTTATCTCTTAAATATTTAAGAGTTGCATGCAACCCTTTATCCAACCTTTTGACACATTTACCGTTTAGGTAAAAATATTTAATAACTTTATGCAAGCTCTCTAGTCGCATATTAGTATTAATTCCACATTCTTGACGAAAATAATACGCCCATTTTTGATAGTTATTAGAGTAATTCTTTTCAAAATATTCTCCAAAAATTTTAGTATGAGCATTTTCACTCATATTATTAATGGGAACCCGTAAATGTTCACAAAATGTATTTATACTGTCAAAATCGGTAGTTTTTTGTAAATATTTTAAAGTTTTATAAACCCAAACCTTATCTTCTTTATTTGAAATTTTACTTAAATTTGTACGCCAGGCACGGTCTACATGCCATGAACAATATAGTTGAAACCTAGATAAACCCATAACTTGAACCCAGCCATTATAAAATGTCCCTGTTATATCTGACATAAACGTATTTGATTTAATTGTACCAACTTTTTGTTTAATTTTGCTAAAGAATATGTTATTAATAAAGGTGTCTTTTTTATTACTAAACATAAAGGCAACAGGAAATCCCTCATTAAACTCATCCACTATCATAAGGGTTGTTAATTCAAAATCGTAGTTGTTAAGACCATGCGTGCTATCTATTGCTATAATATTTTCACCAAATTGCTTAAGAAGTGATGCTTGCAAATCATTCATTATTATTAAGCAAAAGTCTGAATTTACAAAATCCTTTAAAGCCTCTCCTTGGGGTTTATAAAATAACACAGGATTATTTTCTAAAGACCTACACTCCTCCACCCAGATTTCTATACTAATAGCGTCATTCTTATGCTTTACCCCTTCCTTATTGTGAATGTTATATCTTCTTTTAATATTGTCAACGTCTTGCCTTGTTAGTAGATCAACCCTCTTTGTTTCACCACCTATTTTATTTCTTGTATCATCTAGGATCCTGAAAATTTAATTTTTTGAGTAACACTTATAGTTAATTCAAAGTTTAATAATATTGGAGGCCACAATAACATGAAATATAAGCTGATTTCTCATGCTATACGAGGCCAATGTTCATGAAAAATTATTTTATTTTTAGTTTTAAGTATAACAAATTCCGAGACAAATTATTAACACCTGTATTTATTTTTTTAATTACCTTACTGTTGAGACTCCTTCTACTAATTTTACTGCAATTTGCTTTTTATCCAAACTACTTATTTTTAAATGTTCAATGGCTGTAGAATGACCATAATGTGTTATAATTCGGTGAACCTCAAATTTTCCATTGCTTCTTTTTAATGTTATTTTACTAATGCAATTATATTCCAACTTTGACAACCCTTGTGATTTAATATTTCGTTTTCTCTTTGTTACATCATTTATACTTTTTGATGTTCCTAAAATAAACAATATCACATTAAACCAGGAACTTAAGGAACTAAAATATATTACCACTTCTATTGCCCACAAAATATTGTAATTCACAAGAAGGAGTTTTTTTCTTTCCAGCAAGAACAACATTAATTACACAGCTCCCTTTCTTCCAAATCATGTTTCGATTGTGATTGAAATTCTGAAACATACATAATTATAATACTACAATAGCTTGAATTGCTGTTAAATAAAACCTTTTTGACAAAAACTACTTATTATTTTAATTCTTTATCTTTTTAGTTACATGTTTGTATTGACATTAAAGAAATATCTTATTACTTAAAAGAAACCTTTGATTTATAGTTCATACCTTCTAATGACTCAAACTCCAATTTTTCTTCTTCGATTTTCTGATCGTGTTCCTTTTGTAAATGATTGCACAATTGCACATTCCTTGGGTAAGAACACTTACACATTAAACATTTAAATTTAAAAACATTTTCATCGTAAGAATGTTCTTGTATTTGCTTGCCATGGTTTTGGCGACAATGTTTATTTAAGTTAAATTGTGTGCTATATGACTTATCACAAAGTTTGCATACACCATAAATACAAAAAAGTTCAACACGAAACGATTTAACCTCATTTTTAACCTTTACGAGACACGACACCATTGACACTTTTGACGGAATACATTTCGGAATTTAACGCCTCGTAGTATTACCACAACTACGATACCATGATGTTGTCATAATTAATAAATTATTAAAGTAATAATAAGTTTATGTGACTTTCTTAAAGCGAATAATTTTATTAACTAATTTCTTTTTATATTTAAATTATAGTCCTGAAAAGGACCGATTTTAAACCCAAACATATTTGGTATTTAATGCCTCGATAGGTGTTCATACTGCTTTCCATCACATTCCAAACAAGCTTCCAATCTTCTTTGGGTAGATAAAACTGCTGTTTCGATTGCAGCAGCTGATATTTCATTTATTGCACCACGGATTCTGTTTGCCATATACTGTTTTGTTATAGGTTTAGTTTAGTACACAATATCTTTTAAACGACCCCATAAGTAAATGCTAGGCATGTTAAATCGGGTGACCTGGCCGGCCAAGGATATAGACTCCCCCTTCCGATCCAGTGCCCTTGAAAGTAATTATTTATATGATGCCGCACCAAACGGGAAAAATGTGCTGGGCCCCGTCCAATTGGAAATACATGGTCCGTCTTACTTCCAATGTCAAATATTCCATTAATAAAATAGGCAAGGAATTTGTTAAAAAATGCAAAAAAAACATTACCGGTTAATGTGCCATCAAAAAAATAAGGACCAATAATTTTCATTCCGATAATGACACCACACGTTTACACTCCAGCGGCCTTGGTGCTGGACTTTTCGCATCCAACAAGAATTTTCAACCGACCAATAATGCATATTATGCCTGTTGACTTTCCCATCGCTACAAAAAGTGGCTTCATCGGTCCACAGAATCTGTGACAAAAAATCCCTGTTTTCGCGAATCATTGCTAGTATCCATTGGCAAAAATCAATTCGGCGCTCAAAATCATGTTCGTTTAGAGCTTGGTGTAGGATTATATGGAAAGGGTGTAGCCTTAAAATAAAAAGAAATGCATATATTCGAGAAGAAAATTATAATAAAAAGATGTATTACCTGTGGTCTTTAAGTATATTTTGAACAGTAGTTCGAGCTATTCCCAAATCTAAAGATAACGCACGAGTTCCAATATGCCTATTAAACTCTACGTAGGCCAACACATTAATAATGTTTTCTTCAGTTCTTCCAGTAGAGCGACACCTAAATTTGGGCCGACTAAAACTCCCAGTATCGCGTAGTCCCTATACCAACCGTGGAAAAATTCTTCTGCCAGAATGGCGGCGATCTGGATACCGAAGGGCATACTGTCTTTCAGCTATTGCTGCATTTTGAAAGCACTCAAAGAAAACCGCAATCAAATCCACAGCTTCATTATTTGTCAAAGGCATTTTACAAGCAAAGAAAATTGAAAACAGATTTAACTGGCCGTCTAATAAATATTTGACGTTTCCGTACAATCCTTTTTAAATGTTTCTTTTGTTTTTGCCGGCTACTATAGGTTAACTAGATATTCTAAGGCCGAGCGCTAGATGGCGGTACATAAGTTTGGACTCGGTGCGTAAAAGACTTTAATTCGCTGTAACTTTAAAACAAGCAAAGATATCATCGTGCGGTTTTCACAGTATTTTTGCAAATTTTATCTACTTTTTAAATATGATGTCAAAAATATATCATTCAATTTGAATTTTTGGAGCAAAATGAAAAAAAACTGGAATTATTACAAATTGCGCCCTCTGGCGGTTTTATTAGGAACTATAGGGTAGTGATGAGATCAGACTTTTAAAGCAGCTACATTTATCTTGCAAATAAATTTTGAATTGCTCAAATCGAATAATTGGTTTAGAATTTACACCGATTTTAATGATTCCACTTTCAATAGCTTCTCCCACCCCTCCTATCGTTCGTACGTCAATAATTCATAAACCAAAATTATAGCAAATTATCTAGGCTTAGTAAAAATAATATCAAAAGTATAAGTTAATATTTAAAATTTCGGAGAAAAAAAACGTTTCTTTTATTTAATTTTTAGTTGCGCCCTCTTGCGGTGAAATATGGAACTTATAATTTCCAGAATTTTCTCATGGCCACTTTTATAATAATAAAAAAAAATTCCATTGTTGCCAGATGTACAGGTCCTGAGATACAGCCGCTTACATCGCTTAGTTGGCCACCCGGTACACCGGATTTTAATTTAGGTGCTTTATCTTCTTGAATTGTACTTCAGTGCAGTGGCGAAGCGTGAACTTTTTTTTGGGTAGACAAACAATAA
This sequence comes from Anthonomus grandis grandis, assembly GCF_022605725.1. Lineage (NCBI taxonomy): Eukaryota > Metazoa > Arthropoda > Insecta > Coleoptera > Curculionidae > Anthonomus > Anthonomus grandis. Next base: position 33,269,274 of record NC_065547.1, on the reverse strand, counting down.
AAATCGTTAATTAGAAAAAAATGTGTATTCAGTATTATTCACTTTAATGAAATAGAAAATGAAAGCGCATCAAATATTAACTCAAAGAGAAAAATTATGTAGTGATATAAAAAAGAAAAAAATAATTACTACTAGCAGTACTAGCATAAAAAGATAGATATATAAAAATAAATACTACTTACAAAAAAACACAACATAGGTATAACCATAACTTATAAATCCATAATATCCATTATTTTAAAATTAATTAAAGACAAATAAAAACACAACTAAAATACAATTGCCAATATCGAACATCGTTCATAAATGACCACTAAAAAAACCTTTTCTATACACCCAAAAATAAAAATACTAATTATTAAATTACTATAGCACGCGCCCGCACAAAATGCCAAATGTAGATTCATCAAAATAAAACTGAAGATGTATTGCGGCCGACCAGATTAAGCGTGTCCATAAACAATAATCCTCAACAGCATAATAAAATAGCTGGTCGACTTCGATAGACAAAAAAAGCTCAAATGTCTTTCCCGCGAGTAAATTTTGCATACGCTGATGCGGCCGGACCTCTGTCACCTGCTTGATGCGTATTTGGTTCGATTAGATGTTCCAAAGTTCGGAAGACAAATATCAATGTGTCTTCCTGGGGCTCGTATACATTAATTGGGTGTCAGCCCTGCATTTTTATTTTTTTAGTGCGTCAGGCGGGGCGCGCCTTAGATATTATAGATAGATAGATATTATAGCCGTTTAGATACTATATAATAATAGTTAGGAGAACGACTAGGCTCTGTGTTAATTTTTTTTTTACTTTTTATTCAACAATGAAATAATTACGTGATAAATTAATGACAAATAACTGGATAATTTTGGGTAGACAGTGTCTACCTTGTCTACTCGTACGCTTCGCCACTGCTTCAGTGGTCGAGCGGTCATTACTCTAGACATAAAATCTAATGTAGAAATGTGTCAAGCAAAACAACATTTTCGGAAGACATGCATCCACTAGGGTGAGCAACTCCAGCAGATCCTGGAAGACCACCCACTTAATATATAGTCCTTAAAATTAACTCGTGGAAAGATGAAAAATGGTGGGATATGAAGGTTCCTCCAGCTCTAATACCACAACAGAGAATAACTAATGGTCCTCGTTCAGAAGATGTGAACGACTTGTTTAACACCCTTCGCTGCCAGGACTTGAATGGTTTATGTGCCATTATAAGCCCTGTTTCATCAATGTTCCAGATCTGATGAAGGCTCAAACTTATCACGCTTAAGGACCGATTCCAAATTATTGAAAAACGTGGTAACATTTGCATGGTTAAAACTCGTATATCGTGATAAACTGGTTGACTTTGGAGTCCTCAATGATAACTCGAGTGGACTATGTCTAAGGCCGGAAGACAAATCGTAGCCAGCAATGGATTTTTCAACCTATTTCATAGAATAGTTTTTATTGTTGGCATTAGTAAATCGTAAGGCCAGTTGACGTGCACATGTGTCTGCCAAGAGAGCCTCTCAGGTAAACGCTAATGCTGTTTTAAAATCAGATGAATGAACAATGTCTGCATGTTAAAAATCTGCAGAGGCAGCCAATGGCTTTTTCTTCACATATCTTGTGGGTTGTGAAGGTTGTGGGTTGGGTGGTCTTGTTTTTTTTTTTTTAATATTTTGTTATAGTTGGGTGAAATTTTGCTCCCCTAAGAACTTCCTCAGCTGTTTTCATAACATCAGGCGAAGGAACTACTCGTTTCGTCTTTTAAATCCGGAAATGCAGCATATTGTACCTGAAGCATAAATATTACATTATAATTAATCAGTTAAATTTTTAAATTATTTGAAAATACAAGATATGGAGGATTGCGTCGTTTCATGGCTCCTCAAGACGACTGTCTCATGTCTCAAATAATATAACCTAATATCCTTATTAAACATTTAATTCACTGGATACCTAAATAATTAATTCAAAAGTTACCTGTCTTCACTACGCCTAATGAATCAACGCGAACTTGACCAAACTACAACGATATTACAAAATAAAATTTTACTTTTAGGCAGCAATTTTTTTGTGCCCTAACAACAACGTTTAACATCATATCGAATGATGGCGAGTAGCTGGCAAAACGGTCAGAGATTGGCTAAAGCTATGACCAGTAACCACTAGATGGCTCTGCTAATAGCTTTTTGTAAATAAATGTAGTGTCTCATTCCTTGTTTCAATCCTCCCTGGTCTCCGCACAATACACTCATACGAGGCAGCACACGCCAAACTTGACCCGCCAACATCTGGTAAACTACCATCTGTTTAATATTCTTCAATTGAATAATAATATTTTTTTAAAAGGAGAAATTATAGCATTTTAAAAAAAAATTTTGTTTTCCCGAGATCGTACTTCTAAAGATAAAAATAAACATTTTTTGAATGAAACTAAAATGGCACTTATGTTTTTTGTAAACCTGTAAGTTTCTGTTGTTTTAATGTTGTATATATTTCTGTTGCAACGTTTTTGAAGGACAAATTGTCTGCCGACCTCCGAGCTAATTAAAAAAAATTCTATACCTTCGTCGAGAGTGTATTATACATAGACGTGGTATGCAATATTTGCAGTTTCAATAGAAACATTGGTGGAAATAATTTTAAGTATATCGCAGTAGGAAGCTACTCTACTAGCCAGAGTAGCCAATATCCCTCTATAGTTTACTTTAAATTCCAAAAAAGTTACACAATCTATAGTTGTTCTTGGTTGTTTGATTTATAAGTCGTTGATGGATTTATCAATATTAAGTAATAAATGATTATTGGTAAACCAATTTTCAAGCAATGAGAGGATACTGAAAATTTTGTGCGTTTTAAATTTATCATTTTCCCCAGCGACACATGATTCAAAAAGCCGTAGAGGCATCATCTGCGCTCCAAACGCAAATACACCATTCCATTGCAATTTTTCATTATTCAGTGAGTTTGAAATGGTATGCTAATTTGATATATTGCCCTAATGGTTGATTTATTTTTTCCAAATCCATTTTGAAAATGGGAGAGTAAGTTTCCTGTTTCAAAGCAATTTACTAATCTTTCATATAGACCAAAATATTTGAATTCACTTAAATACCTTACTTCAAAAGTTGATGGTTTTTGATATACAAGGTGTCAAAGTTATAATTTTATTTTATATTTCTCCTTATTGCTTGAGAAATATTTCAGATTTTAGCATAAAACTCGTTATAGGAAGGTTTGCTAGATGAGAAACAAGGCTCTGTCACTTTTTATGGTCAAACTTCTAGAATAAAGCGCCACTTACAGCACTATTTCGGGAAATCATTCGCACTTAAATGAAATCATGAAATTATGTACTTTTTGCAGGTGGCATGAATGGAAGCAGCTTGAAAAAATGGTATTTACTGTACAATTAGAAACTTGAATTTCTCGAGCTACATTCCTAACCCGAACTGTAGGATTTTCAATCACAGCATCTAAAACATTTTCTTCAACTTTAGCTGCCATGTTCGGCCCATATTTGCAGAAAAACTACCTAAACAGCTAAATCGTTTTTACTACTCATAACTTATTTGTTTATTATGTTAGAAAAAATGTTTTATGATCATGGTATGTACATATAATGCATTGAAAATTTTTAAATTAACTTTAGACATCTCTAACAAGTGGACGTTTTTTGTTGCGGTAATACGAGAGAATAAGATTTTCCGGTCAGTTGTTATATAAAGGGTGGCACAAAAAAGTTATGATAAGTTACTGACCGAAAAGGTGTTGCCCTCTAAAGGTTTGGCCATAAAAAAACGGAATCTTGTATGTATATATGTATGTATATAATCTTGTATGTATCTCTTTGTATGTTTTTGAATATATGAAACTAGAGTATGAAAAACTGTTTCCGGAGACGGACCCGTAACAAATACCCAAGCTTTTTTGGATCTCTGCGCAACGTTTAGATCCATGGTTTTTTCACTAGTTTCCATTTGATTGATTACCCAACTTTACCTGACTTTGGTTTTTGTTACATTGAGTTTATTAAAATTTAATAAGTAATCTCAAGAATTTTTGGTTCACACCTTTTTTTTTGCTTTGGGAGAATATTCTTAAAAACAGTATATAGTTTTTAATATTTATCTTAATTTTCCACAAAACTTAATACTTTTTAACAGAGTTCAAATGTCAACATAAAGTTTATCGATGAATTTACCTTAATTTTTTAGAAAGTTTGTGAATTTAGAGAGAACCATTGATGGTACCAAAAACCCAATTTCATCACTTTCTTAGTTAAAAAAAATCGCAAGAAAGCAGTATTCTTTATTGTAAGTAGAAGTCCATTCTTGAAGTGGAGTAGATATAATATAGCGAGTTGGGAAGGGCGGGAAGACTTTTCTCCACAAATGAAAAAAGATGTAAACACGACAGTTATGTAGTGTTAGAGTCTGATGATGATGAGTGAACTCATCGAAATGCATAACTCTTGACAAAAGATTGGCATTTTTATTTGTGGAGAAAAGTCTTCCCGCCCTTCCCAACCCGCTATAAACAGTATTTTGTCTATGGGTTTACCCCGATTTTCAAGAAATATCGTGAGTTTTGAGAGACCATTGATGGGACGAAATATCCAATTTCACCATTTTCGTAGTTAGAATAGAAACAAAAAGCAAGAAAAGAGCTATCATATCGATAGTTCTATTCTAATTCTTAAGAAAGTTCTATTTATGCATTTACTAAATTTATCAACTAGGCCATCCTGTATACTACCGCTTATCGCAATCAATTGCCTTCAAAATTTTTCACAAAACTAATATATACGGGGTCTTCCAAAAAAAATGTTTAATAAATAATTGCTTAATGCATTTTCAATAAATACATCTTGTTTATAGACAATTAGTATTATTCTTATTGTAGATGTACTTTATGTGATATTCTTTCAAATTTATCCTAGATTAGTATAAATATGAATGTATTTGGTTATTTACTATTATTATTATAATAATAATTATTATTATTATTGTTGTTGATTAAGATGATGATTGCTCTCGTTATTGTTTTGTTAACGTTTTGGCTGACTATGGAAGTAATTAAAAGATCATCTAAAGCTACAAGAAATGTGTTTTTTTTTTGTGATTAACCCAGTAAAATTAGACAAAATAAAATTTTTAGCAAATATCTCCTAAACTATTGATCATACGTAAAAAAGTCAAAGAGCTGAATATATTTCACACTACACATTCAAACTTCAAATAATTTTTTAAGTAGAAGAAATAATTTTTGAAAAAAACTCATATCTCCCATGTCACTCAAGCCCTAGTTTGAAACGTTTGAAAGTTTTTTAATAGTTTTTTATGTATTTCTAAAAAATATTAAGAAACTAAAATAGAGGGCGCCATCTCTTACGCATCGCATGAATCCACGCAATTCAAGTTAAATGCAATCTGTAATTTCCCACTAGCGATTTTTATTTTTTCGATTTTATGGTGAAGTATATGTAATAGTGAATATTTTTCGCTTATTTAAGAGAAATTTGAAGGTGAATTTAAATGTCAATAACAGCTAAGTATTTTTTTTTAATACGAAAGAATTATTATCACTTCTTACTTTATCACGTGAACAGTTAACGCAACCATCATAAGATAGATCTAAACACAGGATTGCTTGATCTACATTACTGGCAAAATTTTTTTGTCGTATATCCAATTATTTTTGGGTGAAAAAATGTTCCACTTTTGACCCGATGATTTTTATTTCAAGTTGCTCCTTTTTGTACGTGAAGTTTGTATATACAGAGTTGCTCAAATTTTGAAGTATTAATTTTTGAAATCATTCAAAATAATAAAATCTCACCCAATTTTGCCATAATGTCGATCTATATCCTATGGTATTACCATTAAATTGAATATTTGGGATATATACAGGGTGTTTGAAAAATAGAGAGAGATATTTCAATGGGTGATTCCTTGTAAAAAAATATGAGAAAAAGTTTCTATAAGCATGGGTCCGGAAATGCACAGTTTTCAAGATACAGGGTGATAAATTCTTTTTATTAAGAGGCTAATTTAGCCCTAATTAGATTAAAATTATAAGGGCCAGTGGCGTTCCGGGGGACATCTTAGCAAATATTATTGGCAACAAAATGTACGCCACTGCCTTTTTTTCAACTTTAATATTTGTTGTTTGATTAAGCATTTAAAAATACAACTTTTTCGCCTCTTGTATTTTTTTTCTCTCACTTCGTTTTCGACAAAAAAATTGGTTTATTAATTTTTGGTAAAAAAATCATTATCAGTTATTTCTTAACATTTCTATTGTTTGTATGAGACTAGCATAATCCAGACTTTTAAGGTGCCCTCATAAATAAACATCTATGGGAGTTAAGTCAGGAAAGCGAGGTGGCTATTGAATTGGTCCACCTCTTCCAACCCAATTTCCCCCAAAGGTGTTATTGAGATGAGTTACGCTATAGTAAAATAAGGAGGAGCTCCATCGTGCATAAAAGTTATTTGATTACGTACATTTAGAGGAACTTTTTCCAGCAGAACGGGCAATTCTTGTTGAAGAAATTCTAAGTAAGATTCGCCGTTTAATCTTAAGGGTAAAAAGAATGACACATTTAAAGAAAATTGCTCTTGGTGGCGACATTGTACGTAAGCATGGGGACTTTCGTCACTCCGTACATGAGTATTACGAAAATTAACAATGCTATCACGCCGAAATCCGTAAAAAGTTCGGTTTTATTAAAATTTCTGTTATTATTAACTTTTTCGTAATACTGTAATACCATTGGCAAAAATGCAAACGGGGCAGAAAATCTCTTGGTAGTAATGCCTGCACACGTTGAACATGAAACATGATACGGATACAAAAGTTGTTCGGAGAGAACCTGCAGTGCTGTTGGAATGATTATCCCCTAATCGAACTGCTATAGTCCTGGTACTTACACCAGGATTTTCTTCCACGGTTCTTACGGACCTCGGCCGGCGTCTATCATTGGTGGGAATGGCAAAACTTCCTAAGTGACTTATGCTAAGTATTACGCTGCATAACAGTTCCTGTAAGCACGTGCACACATTACATGTATGTCTGTCATTTCCCCAAAACTGTAATTTTCCATCACAAAAACCGAGAAAAAAACTTTTTAGAGAAATTTCACCAAGAAAATTAGGTAAATAAATATTTTCTAGTAGAACTGACGTTTGTCAATGTCAAACCTCCATCATGAAATGATTTTGTGTTTTCCAAGGCACCTGTGATTTTTTTACCAAAAATTAATAAACCAATTTTGTCCAGTGGCATGCAATAAAACGGTATTTATTTTTTTTGTCGAAAACGAAGCGAGATACAAAAAAAATACAAGAGGCAAAAAAGTTGTATTTTTAAATGCTTAATCAAATAACAAATATTAAAGTTAAAAAAATGCAGTGGCGTACATTTTGTTGCCAATAATATTTGCTAAGATGTCCCCCGGGACGCCACTGGACCTTATAAGTTTAATCTAATTAGGGCTAAATTAGCCTCTTAATACAACAAGTAATACTGCCAAATTTCAAAAGAATCGAGTAAATATTTTTGTTAATATTAATAAAAAATATATCACCCTGTATCTGGAAAACTGTGCCTTTCCGGACCCATGTTTATAAAAACTTTTTCTCATATTATTTTACAAGGAATCACCCATTGAAATAGAAATTGTTTTTATAGTATATTATTTTTCTGCATTAGTGAAACAATTTTTTTTTGCTATTTTTATTGTTACTATGTATTAATTATTTTTAGAGAGTTTTAGCTTCTTTTTATATTATTATGATTTTATTTTATACTATTAAGCTACATTCCACTCAATATTTTTCTATGTTTAAGTCAAGAGGAAAAAGTTTAAATATGATACCATTAGCTTTCCAATCATTGTGCAACTGCACAGAAAAGAGGGCAGGTACATTTTTCAATTATGTCATAACTAATAAGTGTTTTTTAATAATGCTAAGATTCATTTTGGATGTATTAGAATTTTCTTTTATTGGTTTATCTTTAAAAAATAATTTAAAAAAAAAAACATAAAATGGTATTTATATCATTGTGTACATTGTTATATTATGTCACGTATTAAGTTAAGTTTTTTATTAGAATTTATATGTTGTTTTTATTTGCTTACCAGAAGATAAACTTATTTGAAGAAATAGGTACCATTTTCTGTTTTTGATATAAGAATTTATAATTTGTTTTCTATAATATGTGAATATACATATATTATTTTGTTAATTATATAGATGGTTAAAAAATATATTATATATTACAAAAAAAACCCAAAATAGTAAAAAATTATCTTGAATTATGTATATGCTTTGTAAAAAAAAGTTCTTTCTGATTCTGCATTAAAAAATAGTGGCTTCCATTTAAAAAATAGATTGATGCCGTCATATTTTTTTTTTCAGTCACCCTGTATATTTAATTTTCACGTAGAAAAACCCTAAACCCAAAATTAAAATCGACGGGTTCGGGCAGTTTTTTCAGAAACGTCCATTTCATTTTTATTGAATTTATCCGCTACTTTACGGATGCACTGTATAATGTTTACATGTTTTGCCATTAATTATACCTACTTAATATTTTGCAATGCAGGTAAATATTTTATTTGTAATCCAGGTTTGACCACAACTATGATAATTTTGGATTTTTTTTATGACCCAATAGATAATTAGGGTTTTATTGCGGTCAAAAAATCAACGGTATATCTTTGAGTGCACTATACGTATAGTGAGGATCGCGCCTTATATAGTCCAGTTCAGAGATCTATTAGAATCTTTAATGTGCCGCGAATAGTCCGTGTGCCGGTGTTGCTTGTATTGGCACATGGCATGCATGTTTAAATCGCAAAATTTATATGAAAAGAGTCATAAAGTTATATTCTAAGCGATATTTAATCATTCCATTAAATAAATAAATGTTTGGGATTTTTTTTTAAAAATGTATACATTTGATTCGTAAAATTTGACTACATCCGCCCACGTACTATTTTGTTAGACGTCTGGCCTCAGTCACAGCCACTCACGCGTGAACAGTTGCACAGGCCCGGCCTTAAAATTTAATTTGTATTTAAAATCTTATTCTGGATTTTTGGGTTTAGTTTTATAAAGCTAGAAATGCAGTTGATAGCAAGATAATATTTAATTTAAAGATAAGATTTAAGTACGTAAAATCAGTTTAATCAAAAATTTTAATTTAATTTAATGAGTATGAGTATGAGTGTAGGTGGTACTAATTACTTAGGCCCATTTATTCTGTGGATTAAGACATTAAAGATTTACTTTTTGACACAAAAGGGTAAAATGTATATATTATATATTTCCTTTTTTTGGGTATTGAGATTTATTTTTATTTGGTGGTTATTATTAATGGGGATTTTGGCTGCCACATTCAATGTCCTTAATGTTTAAATTATTAAAATGAGCAAAAGGACCCTGGAAATTTTGCAGAGATGACTGAGAAAAAACTAAAAAACGTGTAAGGAATAAAAAAATGAAAAGAATATAAGACAAAAAAAGGAATCCTACAAAGGGCAAAAGAGCTAAAGGAGCCATGCGAATGTAAACTAAAATGTTGGCAGAAAATTGAAGATGTCCAAAGGCAGAATCTATTTAGAGATTTCTACAATTTATCAAGGCATGGTCAAGATCAGTTTATAGCGGAAACTGTTAAGGAATGTGCAAAATTTAGAGAACGACAAAGAAAATCAGCTGATAAGCAAATTAAGCCTAGTCGAAGAAACTTTTCAAGAAAGTATTTTCTCACAAATGAAGATCACAAGAATTTGGAGGTTTGTCAGAAAATGTACTTATAAATATTTTTGATTTGACCCTTAAAAAAGTGAGAGTAGTTGTCGAAAAAAAAAGAATTAATGATTCAAATATTTGCTCTTCAGACGGTCGGGGAAAACATCAAAATCATTATAAAGTTACCGAGGAAAAAAGAGATCACATACTAATAGTTTTCATACATACAGCAGTCATTACTCTAGAGAGAGGACATCAAACAAATATTTAAGTTCCGATCTTTCAATTGCCCAAATGTATCGACTTTACATTCAGTATTGCGAGGAACAAAACAGAAGCCCCGAAAAAGAGTCACAAAGAGACAGATTTTTAATGAAGAATTCAACTTTTCATTTCATGCCCCTGCGAACGACACTTGCTCTAAATGTGACAGTTTAAATGTAAAGTTAAAGACATTTGATAGTAAAAATCTTACAGAAGAAGAAAAAAAAACTAAAATTAAAGTTTTGGAACAAAGAAACACTCACTTAAACCTCTCTGAAATGGCTTATAAACTTAAGTCACTAGATAAAGAAAACAGCAAGAAAGACATCAAATTTGTTGTTGCATCATTCGACCTACAAAAGTGCTTACCTACACCATATTTGCGTAATGGCGTTTCTTTTTATAAAAGACAACTCTGGACTAATTTAACTATTCATCAGACTTCAACTGCCGGCAATTTGGGAATTTGCTTTTTATGGGATGAGACAATTGCTGCTCGTGGAGGTCAAGAAATAGCTTCATGCGTCCGAAAATATATCTTGTCATTACCAAAGGAAACGGAAGTTTTAAATCTTTATAGTGATTCATGTTCGGGGCAAAACAGAAATATTTGTATGTGTACTATGATGAGCTATGTCTTGAAAGAATGTCAAGATCTAGGACATAATTTGCAAGAAATCAACCACAAATTTATGGAGCCTGGTCATACTCATATGGAGGCCGACACAGTCCATGGAGCAATCGAAATATGCAAGAAAAAAACGACTGCTGAAATAGAAGTCCCCCATGACTGGACTAATTTTATAAGAACTGTGCGCCGAAATCCACCCCTACAAGTTAAGGAAATGTTACAAAAAGACTTCCTAAATTTTAACAGCCTTTTGACGGAAAAATTGGTTCATAGAAAAAAAAATGAGATTGGTGAAGTTGTGGATGCGGATTAAATGGATGAAGTTCTCCGTTGAACACCAGTTTCAGATTTTTTGCAAAACGAGCTTTAACGATAGTAAAGAGTTTAAGGTTGTTGACCTGAGAAGAGGTTCTGTACGAAACCGGCCTGCGATTCTCGATATTGATGTGCCTAAACCTATAAATCAAGAACCTTTACCATTGGCAGATCTTAAAATCAAAGATTTGTTAGATTTGCTGCATTACATTAGCGATTATAACAAACCATTTTATGAGAACTTATGAAGATCTTCCGACTTAAATGTTGATTATCTTGTATAAGAAGCTTCATCCAAAGAGGAAAAGAAATTAGTCTTTTGTCTTATAAAGGATGACCATCCTTTAAAGGGTTTATTGCAAAAATTTTCATCTTTACAGAAAATTCTAAGAATTGTGACTTATTGTTTAAGGTTTTTTAAGGCTTTAAAATTTAAAAACAAAGAATTTAATAGGTATCCCCTTGACGAACCTGAACTTTTTGATAGTCTTCTTATTATTGTGAAATATGCACAAATAGAATGTTTAAATGAGAATATTTCGAGTTTGCTAAAAAATGGTCGTTGCTCAAAACCCTTGCAAAAACTTTCTCCCTTTCTTGATAATGAGGGTCTCCTCAGGGTGGGCGGTCGATTAAGTTATTCTCAATTAAGTTTTGATCAAAGACATCCGTTGCTATTACCGCGACAACATCGATTAACAACCCTGTTGATTGAAGACTTTCATAAAAAATATTTACATTGTGGAGTGCAAAATCTTCACTTTCTTATTTCTCAAAATTTTTGGATTATAGGTGGGAAAAGGGCTATAAGGAGCATTATTTATAAATGCTTAAAATGCTTTAGGGTTAAACCAACCCCTATATTTCTCAAAATGGGAGACTTACCCTCTTATAGAGTGACGCAAATCAAACCGTTTTTGTGTAAGAGCCCGAGGTGCTAAATCTCAGAAAGCCTACATTTCCTTATTTGTCTGTTGTTCTACTAAGGCCATTCATATAGAGTTAGTTTCGGATCTCTCCACGCAAGCATTTCTTGCTGCCCTTCGGCGATTTCTGGCACGTCGTGGCAGAGTAAGACATTTACATTCAGACTGTGGCACAAATTTTGTTGGTGCCTCGAAATACCTTCTGGAAATTTGAGAAAAGGCTAGTGCTGAAGAAAAAATAGCTTGGCGCTTTAACCCCCCGTCTTCTCCCCATTTTGGTGGATTACATGAAGCAGGTGTAAAAGCAGCAAAATCGCATTTAGTTCGTATTGTAGGCGAGCAAATACTTCTCCTATGAGGAGTTCTACACATTTTTAGTACAAATTGAAGCTGTGCTGAATTCTAGGCCTCTAGGACCGTTAAGTTCCGATCCCAATGATTTTTTGCCGCTTACTCCCGGACATTTTCTTTTATCTTTTTACTTTATCTCCCTTATCAACTATTCCAGACCCAGACTTAAGTACCCAAAATATTAAAAGACTTAATCGCTGGCAACTTTTAATTCACTTTCATCAGGTTTTCTGGAAACGTTGGCAGTTGGAGTATCTTAATACTCTCCAGCAACGCCAAAAATGGCAAAAAACTGTCCGTGATATAACCCCAGGGACTATGGTGGTAATTAAGGACGAATTAAGTCCTCCCTTAAAATGGAAGCTCGGACGAATAGCAAGTACTTTTCTTGGCAAAGATGGCGTAGTGCGTGTCGCGTCAGTAAAGACTAATAAGGGTGTCTTTACTAGGCCAGTGGTAAAGTTATGTCCCCTTCCCATTTATGAAGCTTAATTTTTTTTCTTCACTTTTCTTAATTAAAAATTATTATAGTTTAAAGTGGTGGTATAATTTGGTGGTATTGGTTTACATTGGGAATTTTTTTTTTGGAATGCGATGCAAAGTATTATGATCTGACTTGCTTATGTTATAAATGATTTTGTTTTATTTTATTTAGATGGTTATATTGTTTTATATTTGATTTTCAATATTTAAAAAAAAAATGCTATGCATTTTGGTGGGCGGTTTATGTTGCGTTTTTATACATTTATTTTTGCCATTAACTAAAATTACAAGAATTTTAAACTCGTGCGCATTTTTTAAAAAAATCCCTACGGCATCGAGGCTGAAACGTGAGTGCGCGGAGTATGGTATTCAAGTCAATTCAAGTCAAGTCAATTGTGATCGCAACAAAGTTTTCTCGTTGATTGACACGTACTTTGGCGTGTCGCCGCAGAGCCCTTTTGGGCATTTATGTTACCGGACAAACGGTGCAAGGCCTTGCAGGACATCCATTCGAGCCAGTTAGGTAAGCCCTTTGTTCTGGCATTTTTTTCGCGAAACTTATTTTTCTTTACCCGCAAAATTTAAGTAAAATTTTATATTCGAATTTTTGAACCAGCTTAAACCTACAAAACATTTTTTTTGGACCAGAACAAAGGGCTTACCTGACTGGCTCGAATGGATGTCCTGCAAGGCCTTGCACCGTTTGTCCGGTAACATAAATGCCCAAAAGGGCTCTGCGGCGACACGCCAAAGTACGTGTCAATCAACGAGAAAACTTTGTTGCGGTCACAACTGACTAGACCGGGCCATTGATTCAGTACGAATACGCAAGTGGCATGAAGAAAATAACTGACTTTCTCTGTTATTTTAGTGTAGGTATGATAAGCAGTAAAGATTTATGGCCACAGAAAATTAATTTTCTAATGCTAAAAAATACGAATTTTTTTTTTTGAAAACACTTCATATATTAAAGCAATTATCTGGTTACAAAATTGATTTTTTTACATTTTTTTTTTCTTAATACATATTTATAATATTGCCTATTTCATAAACTTAATAAACACACAAGTCCAATATATGAATAAACTTCTAAGCAATGCTTATATTAGCATTGGTACCGAAGTTACATTTAAAAGAAATATGTTATTGAAACAATGTGGCCATAGAATTACATATTAGCAACTTTGTTAATAGTGTAAGGATTGCTTAACCATTTTAATAAATTTATAATAAGAAAGTTCTTGTTTTATTTCATAAGACAGATCATTATAGGTTTGTGTCGCTGCGTTGATTGGGTTTCTAAGGGCAATGTTTGTTCTAGCACTACTTAGTCGAATATTGTTGTTTCTTAGATTATGTGCATGTATTTCACTAGAATAAACAATAGTGTAATTTGATTTTTGTAGCTTATTAATTATTTTAAATATTAATTTTGCTTGTTCTATTTTAAGTATGTGACTAATTGAGTGGATTTTCAATAATTCAAATATGTCCCCCGCATGCATAAAATAATCAAGATTAAATAAAATCTTGAGTACTTTACTCTGCAAAATTTCAACTCTTTGAAAATTGTACTTACAACAGGTTCCCCACACTGGAATTAGGTACCGCAAGTTTGAAAGAAAGTAAGCATTATATATTTTATATTTAGCTACGTTACGTTAAGTGCTTACATTTATAAAATGCTCCTGTAAAGGGAATTATCTTACTTTTTAAGTAGTCAATATGAGCGTTCCAATTAAGATTCTCATCCAGTGTAAGTCCCAAATATTTTATATTATTTACATTTTCTAAAGTCGCATCATTTAGACATATTCTAACTTGATTTATTGTCTTATTTTTCTGTTTAAATAGGATATATTTGGTTTTGTCCAAATTTATTTTAAGATTATTTTGTAGTAACCATTGACTATATTTAGTTAGATCATCATTTACTCTATTAACCAATCTATCACAATCATTATCCGAATACAATAATACATTATCGTCAGCAAATGTATAATATTGGGCGTCTAACCCTGCTACCCGTAAACTCAGAACATACAGTGAGTACAGTAATGGTCCCAACACGGACCCCTGAGGGACACCACAGTTAAATCGTTGATTGAATATTTGGGAAGATACGCAATCCTGTGTTAAAAAGTGTACCCGGTCGACTATCGGATTGCCGTTCAGTTTCGTGCACCGTGTGGTGCTGCCGCGAAGCGTCATATCTAGGAACGATTTATTTTAGCTGCGTGGACTTGGCTTTTGGCTTCTTTGAGTCAGGTTTTCAACGACGCTGGAATCTCCGGTTACGCGGCCGTGTTGGATATTTTTTAAAGATATGGAATGATGCTGCCAATTATGTTTTTATTATTTTTTTTGAACATACAACACGGTGTCATTTATGTGGTGGTCAAGTGATAAGTGATATACTTAAGGGTGGAGGCATATTGAAATTTCTTAAAAGTTAAATTTTATAAACAAATAATTACTTACCAAAATATGTTTTTGAGACAAAAATTAATACAAAAATATATATAAAAAGCTATTTTTACAAAATTACCAACAAAGTTTAATACAAGTTATAATTCCAACAAACATTGTTTCCTTCATTTTGTGTTCAAGAGGGTCAAGTTTTTAAATAAAAAGCCCGTTGCACTTAATTAACTAAAAACTAATATACAAAAAATATGTGGAACAAATTTTAAGATATAAGTAGGTTTCATGTAAATATTATAAAGAATAATTGAGATAATTCATAAGACTTAATACCGATCATAATATAACTTCTTGATCAATAATTTTTTGTAAAAAGTAACCCATTTTGTCATGTGATTCAATATCTTAAAAATTGTGCAGCGTAGTGACATCTGTAAAGTAAGGGGTTGTGAGTGAGGATGTTAATAGAAATTGAAAATAGGCCACATTTTAAGTTTTAAGCGACACAGGAAAATTCTCAATTACCAGTTGTTACAACTATACTTAAAACTATAAAAACATTTTGTTTAAAGACCCCGCATCACGGTTATACAGGACGTCAATAGAGGTGGTATAATTAGAGGAAAGTTGAGCAATATAGTGTCCTTTTATAATAAAACCTAAATACTTCCTAAATTTTGCAAAAAACTGAAATTTGGCAAAATCATTTTATTTTTTTCTGGCGTTATTTCAAAATATATGACAAAAGTATTTATTAAATGAATAAATTATTGTGACCACTTTTTCTCGCTTATACGATGACACCTTTAAATTTAAAATACGACGTTCTGTCTTTAAAGAGCCATCATCAACTTTGTTTTTCTTTGTCGGCGCTATATTGACCATTTGCAGTTTAACGACGCGGGAATCTTTAGGCGCCCGGCCGTTTTGTTATTTTTTTAAGACAAGGGCGATGATGATAACAGCGCTTTTATTTATTTTGTTATTGCCGATATTTAAATGCGCTGTGATCTCGCATAAATAACTAGATAAATGTGGTGGTTAAGTAATGTATGAATGTTTGAATAAGGGTTGAAATGTTTTGAATAAGGGTGTAACAACACTATAAAATATCGAAAATAGGCCACACTTTAATTTGCAATACAGGGAAACACTTAATTACTAATTCTTAAAACTAGAAAAAGTTAATAAGAAAAAAAAACAAATATTTTGTTTAACAGTATGAAGGGTCTCATCGCAATTATACAGGATGTCCAAAATAAGGATGAGCAGTAAATGGTTTAATTAGGCGAAAGTTGCGCAATATAAATGCAATGATCGAATAAATGCAATCTAAAAATTGGAAAAATGCCAAATACTTCCTAATATTCAGGAAAAAGGTGAAATTTGGCAAAATGGTTTTTTTATTTTTTTCTGGCGTTATTTGAAAATATAAAATAAAATCATTTATACATTGTTGTAAACGCTTTCTCTCATTTACAAGTTAACATCTTTAACTTTTAAATACGACGTTTAATAACTCTTAAATCCTTCTTTAGAGAGTCATAATCAACTTTTTTTCTTCTTGTCGACTCCATGTTGGCCACTTGCAGTTTTGAATAACCCTTTTACAACAAGAATTACTTTTTCAACGAGGTAATTTCTAGTGAGTAGTTGGAATCATCCTTATTAAATATCATATACCCCTCTTTCTTTTAAATACAATTTCGAATTTCAAAAAATTCAAAACATACTTTATTCATAAATACATGGTACCTACTTGTTGACATGGTACTTCTATGATATAAAATAGGCACATTAATCGACATATTACTAACACATAATTTAAAAACAATACACAATAGTGGGTTCAACATACTAGTATAAACACAAAATGTATTTTCAATTTCAAAGCAAGACGACTTAAAATTTTTTTAGAGTAAGATCACAAATTCTAACCTTTACATCTTTACTAAAAACTAATTATATACTATTGGCCTGTTCCTAACTATCTTAAAAAAATTCTAATGCTATAAAAATACTTGCTTTTAAGAAGTTTCGTTAAGAACTTTTTAAAGCGAGGAGAACTTCTAGAGACTTTTATGACATTTGGAAAATGATTAAAAATTTTTATGCTCAAGTAAATAAGAGAATTCTTAGTTCACTTTTCGGGATGGGCATTGAAATATTGTATTCTTTTCTGACATTATAATGTTTTAAGGAGCCATTATTTTGAAGATACAATTTATATTTTTTATATATTAGGCAAGCAGACTCAACAATAAACAAGCAACACAAGGAAAGTATCTTTAAATAGGGGTCTGCATGTCCTGTGGAGATTTATGACACATATATTTAATGGCTCGTTTTTTAAAAACAAACATCGAGTCAAAAAGCTGTTTACTAATGCAACTCCAAAATGTTATTCTATACTGTAGGTATTTTTGTATGAAAGTAAGTTCCAACTTTCGACAAAAAAAAATAGACCGTTTTTGCAGATATCAATCTCAGTTCATTTAAAACCACTCTAACAGCATAACATCGTCTAGCCAGTTTTTGCCTCCTGACATATCTCCATAAAACTTACGTTTATGATCGATAACAATTCGAAGAAATCTGTTAAAATTATTCACTTCCAATTCTTTCTTGTGAATCATGAACTGCTCTGAACATAAAAACTTAACAATTTAGTCTTATTTATGTTTAAAGACAACAAATTAGCATCAAATCACTATTTAATCATTAATAAATCTTTAGAAATTGTTTTTGTTAATGTGCTTTTATTATTGTCTGCCCATAAGATAGTGGTGTCATCTGCAAAAATAGTGAAGAATCCTCTTATCTGGAGAAACGCCAGGTCATTTATATACAATAGAAATAAAATAGGACCGAGAAACGAACCCTGCTTACTACACAAAGTTCAGACAAACTGCCATTTGGCCAAACAAACTTTTTTCTGTCTAACAAAACAAAATTTTAACCATTCTAGAGCAACTCCCCTAAACCCATATCTAGAAAGCTTACCGAGCAATATTCCATGGTTGACACAGTCAAAGTCTTTAGAGAAGTCGCAGAATACCGCTGCAGCAAAGTAACCTTCTTCAAGCTCAAATATAATCTCTCCAGGAATGAAAACAATACTCGACATTCATTTAATATGTTATTTTTTTTAATTAGGAAAGTTACCATTCGTACTATAACCAGTTTCTCAATAACTTTAAAGGCTTTTTAAGCTTTATTTTTATCTTTTTCATGAATGAATTTCATCATGAAAACAATTATTGAAAATACTTAAAACACTAAAGACCATAAACATAATATATTGATTTAAAATTTTCTTAAAGTAAAAAAAAGAAAAAGAGAAAATGGCTCTCATAGACATGAAGAGACAGTATTTTTAAGAGTTCGGATTGATTTTTGTAGATAAAATAGATAATTTTCTGTGAGGTTTATAATTAGATTTTTTTAAAGATTTTACTGTCTGTCGGCTCAAAAAATATACTATTATCACATTTAATCTCCTTAAAATCTTGTTTTAATATATTTTTTGTATCAGTCCGCATGTCCTCGATTATGGTCGCACCTACCTCCGTAAAATATTTGTTCAAACTGTCTGCAATTTTTTTATCATCATTTTCTAATAGACCATTAATTTCGATTTGGTTTATATTGCTTTTAGTAGAATTATTATTTAAAAACAGATTTATTGTATCCCACTGTTTTCTTGTATTTTGTGCTGCTTGGGCCCATTTGTTTTTAAAGTACGCATTTTTTAATGATTTTATTTTATTATTTAGTGAATTTTTTAACCTTGTAAAATTTAATTTGAAGTTATTATTTTCTGGAGCTTTTTTATATTTCTTATACGCCAATTCTTTTTCTTTAATTAAAATTAATAAGTCTGGTGTTATCCAATCATTGTTTTGTCGACATTTAATTTTTTTATTAATTGTTGATTTTATTTTACAATTGCTAATTACGTTAATTAAATTTTGAAATGAATCTATATTTTCTTCTATTAGCTTATCTTGGAGTTTTTGTTTAAATTTTTGTATATTTAGTACGGGACGTTGAACAAATATTCCAGGCTTAAATTTCCTTATATTTGCGCTTATTTCTAAACAAATTTTTCTATGATCAGATAAAGAAGTATCTTCTACACTAATATCACATTCATTTTTTTTGTTAGTAGTACAAATCACATGATCTATTATTGTTCTACTTTGTGAGATTCGAGTGGCGCTGGCAGGACTAATCTCATTGACAAAACAAAAATTATTTAATGCAACCATATTTTTATAGTCTTTAGTAATTATAGAGTCTTGATCTAAAAGATTAATATTAAAGTCACCTAAAATAATATGATTAGACCTATATTTACTTATCACAGATTCCAGCTTATCTAGGAACTCATTTGGTGAATACCATGGAGGTCTATAGATTGCACTCAGTTTAAGTTTATCTAGTTCTATACACACCCAGTTATAGGGTTCTGTTTGATCACTGCAGTCTATTTTGTTAAAATGCACTGTATTCTTAATGTAAATGCTCGCGCCCCCGCCCCTAGAGTCCCTGCAGGAATGAACTGCCTGATATCCATCGATATTATAAAAATGTGTTTCATTTGGATATAACCATGTTTCTACAAGAACAATGATATCGCTTGATATACTTTTTATGCTGGCTTGGAATTCATCAAACTTATTTCGGAGACTTTGGATATTATAATAAATTATGTTAAGTTTATTTTGAGGTATAATTAGTTTTTTAAGTCGTTGGAGTCCTGCAATAGTTCAACCTTAGTATTATCATCTTTACGCAGCATAATTTTCCCATCATTAATCCATAAGTACTTGTAGTTGTTTTCTTGTTTAAATCGTTTAGCACTTTTAAAAAGATCCAGATTAAATTTGGTCAAATCATGGTTTATGTAAATTGTTTCGCGTTTATCAGTATATCGTTCTAAATCATGTGTTGTTAATGTTTTTGTTTTCTTAGCTGTCATCCACTTTTTCTTATCTTCTCCTCTTCTAAAACTAACTCTTATTGGTGATGATTTGTTGTCTTTTGAAAAACCCAACCTATAAATTTTATTTATACTGTTGGGAACTTGTGGGACATTTAATGCAGATGCTAATTTGTCGACAATTTCCTCTAGTTTCTCATTTTCCTTATACGGTATTCCTTGAATGATAACATTATTATTTAACTCTTGCTGTTCTTTATTATTTAATTGTTTTTTGTGTGTAAATAAAGATTATTTTCGTAATTGGTATTGTTTTATTGTAGCAAAAAGGCCGATGTCCATTAGCTCTTTAATACCGCCTTGGCCAATGTCCGCGCTTAGGGGCCAATGTCCATTTTTTTTGCAATTTAAAAGACTAACAATACATTTTCAAAAAGAATCCCTTCTTAATATTTAAAATCCCAAAAATAAGTAAAGTAGGAAAAAAGGGTCACAATTTATAAAAATATAATGTCAATCCATCTCATTAACCCTGTTTTTCTCAAAACAGCTGAAATGGACATTGGCCTTTATTCTACCAAAGTACAGATGTAATACTAATAAATTTATCGCTAGGGCGATGTCAAGAAATGCTTTATTTTAGCCATCAAAATATAGTTTTATTTATTTATTGTTTATTTTTCCATCTAGCTCTCAGCAATCACCTATTAAATTTATTATTTTCAAATGATTTTAGTATAGCAATGACCAGGAAAAGGAACCACAACTATCCACAAGTATGAATAACCCAAATTCAGCAATAGCTTTTTCGGATAAAGATAATTTTGAAATATTAGGGGATATTGGAACGTCTTCTACATTATCTATGGAAGAAAATAGTAGCTGTAGTAGCATTAGCAGTGCTGTGCTGTCTTTCCAGTCCACCGACAATCTTCAATAAAGTAGACTTTTTCAACAATAAAGTCATTTTCTGGTAAAATATGCTATATACCAGGAAAATTGTTGTGTTATATCACTTTTTTACTCGAATTTCTCTAAGTGATACCGTCAATCGGGGTTAAGTGAATCATAGTGGGTAAAATGAATTAATCGGGTATTTCCGCAAAAAAGTCGATCCCGTCGCAGACCTGCCCCATATAGTGACATTATTGCATCGAGATGACCTCGTTAGCACATGGATGAAACTTGTATGGTGAAAATCGGAATCGTATATCGGCCATCTTGCTTGGCAAAATTGACAGACAGTTGTTGACATTGACTGATAGAACATCATTTGTCATTGTCATACCATTTGAGTTTGTTTTGTTTTTCATTTCAATGAATTCCAGCGTGGGCTGAGTTTGCTATTTGTTTTAAGGATGTTATTTTAAATTTATGACTTTTTTTCTAAAAAGTTCTCTTTCAATATTGGGAGTAGTGTTTTAATTAATTTTCGGCAAGCAATTCCAGGTTTTTGGTAAGAAAATCTGATTTTATTTATTACTATTATGCTTTTGTATTGTCAATCTTTAGTCTTTAATAAAATCAAATTCAGTTGATTTCAATGAAGAAGTTTCACTTTTCAAGTATTTATTTAACTTGATTATTATAAATACATATTAGAAAATGTCTGGCCTCTCATTTTCTATTCAACAATTAAAAATTGATTGAAATTTTCCTGACCTTGATGTAAGAGTATGTATATTTTAAATGTTTCTGAGAAACAGTAATAAAAGATTTTTTTAATTTCCTTCAGTACATATTACAAGAAAAACATGGAGAGGGATATGCAATGTAAATATTATTAAGACTTTGAGCTATAGAATTTCTTCTGATCAGTTCTCCACAAATTTTAATAATGCTGATACCCCTGGCTTTACACTACAATACATATTTATTTAAACATTTATTTTGTCTTTTTTTTACATGAATCATTTAGTAAATTGATTTATAAGGTTTGCACCTTAGAACATTGAAAGGCCTTTCAATGTTCTAAGGTTTGCACTGTCTATTTTTTTATTTTATTTCCTGCTCGTATCATACCACTTCCTGTGTTCACTGAGACAAGAAATAGCTATAGCGGCTAAGAGACCTGAGCACGCGGAATGGATCAGAATTAATGTTTTTCTTACAACTTGTTTTTTTAAGAGTTTCTTTTTATTTTATGTAAACATCTATCCTTGAATTAAGTTTTTAGTAATATTATAGTTCCAAGATATGTTGTTAT
Source organism: Anthonomus grandis grandis (assembly GCF_022605725.1). NCBI lineage: Eukaryota > Metazoa > Arthropoda > Insecta > Coleoptera > Curculionidae > Anthonomus > Anthonomus grandis. The sequence goes on along the minus strand of NC_065547.1, from coordinate 33,246,970 downwards.
TATTATAAGAGACCAACAAATATATTCTATGTAAGTGATATATGTTTATACTAAAAAGGTGTTTTCATTTTGAAAGAGTTTATTTTGTTTTGTCGATGGATATATTGTTTCTTTCGATAATACTCTGTTATAGAATTTTTAATTAATTTTAAAAATTAATATTTAGATTATAATTTAAATAATTTTAAAATCTGTTTAATTCTTCTTTAGGAAATAGATACAAGTACATATTAAATAAGAATAATTCATCCTCTATTGACTCTATGTGTTAATAAAATGAGGATATTATTAACCTAATGGGAATGCCTTTAGATGTATTATGAGAAAATAGCACAAAAATGTTGACAACCTTTTCTAATCTATATAAAATTAGGGTAGTGCTAATGGTTCAGTGCTAACAAAATAATTTTAAACATTTTTAGATTAATTCTAATTTATATAATGTCTGTTATAATGAATTATTGAATATTATGTATATCATTTTAAGTAATTTTTTTCCAGGAAAATTAAATAATAAATGTATTAAAGCAAAAAAAACATTGTTTTATTTCCATTTTTCCAATTGGTGATATGTCGTACACTATTGTTAGTACACTTTTGTAGATTTTGCAGTAAATTAACCTATTTAGATATGTAAAATAAAGCTGAAGTTTTATTTTTGTTCAGATCAATATCTGATGCTAACACCTAAACAAAAAGGCTGTTTTCTCTATGAGTAACCTTTTTGATTAGGCGTTTGCTTTAGATATTAGGATTAAATGATAAGATTGTCAGATTAGATAAAATGTGATTTCCCGCCTTAATTTGGCCACGCCTTTCTACCATTTCGATTGGTCCAATTAGACACGTCAAACTGTCAAGTTAGTTACAACAGTTTCCGCTGCCAAGCGAGAGGCCGCTAGCTGATTTGTCAGAAGAATTTCTTTCAGTTTGTATGCAACCACCACTTCTCTATATATTTGTGTTCTGTGCTCGTTAGTATGTCTTTGTATGTGGTGGGGTGTGTTTCGCTGCTCAAAAAAATACACGTGAGTACCATAACGACATGTTCCGGTTAAACGATTTTTTTGTATTTTACAAAACGATTGGTTGCGGAAGTGATCAATATTAATATTTATTTACTTGAATGTAATTAATGTGTTTATTAGACATTAATAAACAAATTTGTGCTTAATTTTTGGTAAATTTTTTTTTTGTTGAATTTTAGCTTTTTTTTTTTCTAAGATGGTAACTTTAATGGGTAAAATGAATCATTTAAGTGTCGCTGTAAATTTATGATTAAATTTTTTAGAACTTTTTTTTTAAATAGTTAAAAAAAAAGTTCTAAAAAGTTAAGTAATAAGTTCTAATAAGTTCTAATAAGTTAGTAATAGTCACGTTGAAAGACGTCCCTGCTCAAAATATTATCAATTACGACGAGACCAATTTTGTGGATGATCCCGGGTCGGCTAAAGTAATTACAAAAAGAGGTGCAAAGCATGCCCATAGGTTAATAGACTCCTCAAAGACCAGCACAACTGTGATGTTTGCAATAGCCGCTGATGGAACATTACTGCCTCCATATACGGTATACAAGGCAAAACATTCCTATGATGGTTGGACAGAGGGAGGAATTGAAGGAGCAAGATATAACAGAAGCATGAGTGGATGGTTTGACTCTGATATATTTGAGGACTGGTTTAAGACAATTGTCATGCCTTATTTTCGAAAGCTTGCTGAGCGTAAAGTTTTAATAGGCGATAACTTAAATTGCCACATTACCACTAATGTCGTACAGCAATGTGAGAATAATGAAATTGATTTTGTCTTACTCCCTCCCAATTCAACTCATTTGCTTCAACCGCTCGATGTCGCGTATTTTAGGCCTTTAAAAGCTGCATGGAGATCCACCTTGGAACAATGGAAACTAAAACACCGTGGAGTCATTCCTAAAACGGAGTTTCCAAGGCTGCTGAGACAGAGTGTGGAAAAGGTTGGCATAAAGTCGAAAGAAAATTCCATTGCTGGTTTTAAGGCATGTGGAATTTTTCCGCTCGATCCCAACAAAGTTTTAAATAAAATTCCACGAAATTTACACATCGATGAAAATGGTGAGAATAATGATCAGGCCTGGAGTAACACAATAATCAGTCACCTAAAAAATTTAAAAACTACCCCGAATCAATCAACAAAGAGAGGAAAAAAAATTATTATCGAGGCTGGCAAAAGTGTGTCAAGTCAAAGTTTATTATCAACGATAATAGATAAAACACCCACAAAAAAATCATCTAAAAAAAACATGAAAAAAAACGAAAGAAGAGCCCTGGAAATATCGGATGATGAGTTAGATCGAGAGTTAGATAAAGAATTTTCCCTAAGTGATTTCGAAAATATTGTTGAAAACTTTGACGAGTTTGATCCAAATCCGTCGACATCGAATGATGATACTTACATGATCGACACAGACATATCCATGGAGCCAAGGATTGGGGAGTTTATTATTGCAAAGTTTCCAACCGAGAAACGAGATCGATTGTTTGTTGGCAAAATCGAGAATTGTTCAAAGAAAAAAGAATTTACTATAAATGCCATGAGAAAAAAGGGAAACTCGGAAAAGGGGTATTTTGTTTATCCAGAAATACAGGACCTTTGCCTAATAAGCCAAGACCAAATTATTAGAAAACTGCGTCAAAAGTCTTTCAAGAGGGGTAAATTTGTTTTTAACTTAGACAACGACGAATTTAAAAAGTTGGAGTAATTTCTTTTTTGTTAATTTTCCTATGTTTTGTATGTAGACTTAAGTTTTTTTTACCAAGAGTGCCATTTTTGTTTAAAGAAAAGTTCCTAAGTTTGTTGTTTTTATAAAGCCTTAATATTCTGTGATAGAATGTGTTATAGAATAAGACTTTGTTACTTAATCTTACTTTTGTTACCTTTAGAATAAAGAATTTGTTTTTTTTTAAGTGTTTTTTTCCGTTTAAATCTTCTTTTTTTATTTTTTGTTGATTCATTTTACCCACATTATGTTTAAAGTGAATTTTACAGCACTTCTAATACATGATTCACTTTACCCCAAACCGGAGGGTAAAGTGAATCAGACTTTATCAAAAAAAATGGAGGACTTCCCATGCTTAAATGCTTACAAGTTTTAACAAAATCTTTTAAGACGTTTACCAGAATCTACAATATTTTTTACATATTTTTTAATTTAATACTTTGGCAGAAAAACGAAAAAAACCACTTATTTTGATTCACTTAACCCCATTTGACGGTATACCTTTGTTATTTAACCTGTTTTGTTACATAGTCTGGACCCGGCTTAACATAATAGGCCCACAAACCGGCCTGTCCGACCCCGTATCAGGCCCAAAATAAAAGAAAACGAACAAAGAAGACGATGACTCACCAAACCCAAGCAACGAGGCGTCCTTGGCCCGAAGGCGTCACTCGGCCGCCCTCGGTCAATTCCGCCTCGACGCCCCGTCCCCATTGGTCGGCCGTCCTCGACGTTGCCGCACCGCAGCCGCTCGCTTATTTTTAGTTCTGACATCATCAGGCATTCGGGTCGGTGGTTTCTCGGAAAGGGTTTCCCTCTCCGTATAACAAAGTGGTGACTCATCCTGAACTTTTCTCCCGTGTTTTTACCGAACAAGTGACGAAAATAAATAACGCACGTGTGTGTGTTAGAAATTAATCGGGAAGAAGGACTTGAAGGTGCGTACGGGCGACTGTGAAATTGATAAAATGATCGTCAAGATGGAAATGAGCGACGGAATGTCGAACCATTCGGACGATGATGAGTTTTTCAATGAGGATATCGACGAGGATGATGATGATGATATCGATGATCGCCGTCAGACGCATCAACAGGTCGAGTTTAAGATTGAAAGTGGAATTTTGTTGACCCCTAGCACGGTAAGGGATGGAGAATGTCTTGTTTTCTGCACTGTTTGTTTATTAGTTTTGCAGGTGAAACTTGTTGAATAAATTTACAAACATTATATAGATACTGAATAATTTTGTCGCATATTATTGTCTGAACTGATTTAGTCCCTTTATATCTAGTGAACAGTTGCTTACACCAAAAAAAAATCATAAAAAGCATTTTCATAGAGAATTTCTTTATCTGTATTTTTGCTACAGAGACTTTCTGCTAAATTCAACATTTATTGGGTTATTTGCAAAAACCTATTAAGAAAATATTCCACGTTTGATTTTTAACGTTTAAATTTCATCAAAAATTACTCCTACAAAAAAAATCATTGTCTAAACTGACTTAGTTTCTTCATATTTAGTGAACAGTTGCTTACATAAAAAAATCATAGAAAGCATTTTCATAAAGAATTTCTTTATCTTTATTATTGGTAAAGAGATTTTTCCTGATTAATTTAGTATTTATTGAGCTATGTGCAAAAAGCAATTAAGGAAATATTCCACTTTTTTTCATAAAAAATTTCTCAAAAAAATCATAGAGAGCGTAATTGTAGCCAATTTATTTGCTTATATTTTTGATAATACATTCAATTGTACTCCTAAATTTTATATTTAAGGATTTGTTACCCAAAAAATTGAACAAAAATATAATAATCATATTTGCTCTGTTATTCTTCTTTATCTTTTTACTCTTATTCTTGAAAAAGTGGTAAGATATACATATAGCACTTCTGACAATGACACTTCAAATCTCCTGCATATTGGCTCCTATAATAAAATCATAAGAAGGAATTTTTATAAAGATATTAATTGTCCAAATTTTTGCTAAATCTACATTTAATTTTAAATTCAAGTTACTCTAACTAAAAAATTATAATAAATATCCCTCTTCTGATTTTGACACTTCATATTTCGTGAATATTTGCTTTTATAAAAAAAACATTTTAATAAAAAATTTAATTACATTTATTTTTGCTAAATACTCTTTTACTGCTAAATTTTGTATTTAGAGAGTTATTCCCAAAAAACGATAAGCAAATTTCTAGCTATTAACTTAATACAGTTTATCAAAAATGGGTGATATATCTCCTGAACAGTTGCTTCTATAAAAAAAAATCAATAAAGCATTTTAATAAAAAACTTAATTATCTGTATCTGTGCTCCAGACACTGTTACTCCAAAATTCTAAAATTTTTGAGTGATTCTCATGAAACTGACAAAAAATATCCCACTTCTGACTTTGACACTTCCTATCTCATGAAGAGTTTTTCCTACAAAACAAACCTAAAACACACTTTACTCTTAAATCCAAAAATTTGTAAATAATATCGAAAATTTGTAATAAAAACGTCGAACAGTTGTTTTGACAAAAAAAACATTGGAAGAATTTTTATAGAAAATGTAATTATCTGGTATTTTGCTAAATACTCTTTTAGTCCTAAGTTTTATATTTAGAGAATTACACTCCAAAAAAGTTTTAAAGGAATATCTTACTGCTAACTTTAACTGTCAACAACTGATAAAAAAAGATCAGTTATATTACATGAACAGTTGTTTCTATAAAGAAATCATAAAAACATTTTAATAGAAAATTTTGTAGCTATCTGCATATTTCGTAAATATATTTTTAAATCCTAATCTCCGATTTTGTGAGTTATTCTTGATAAACTGTTAAAAAATATCCCACTTCTGGGTTTAACACTTCATATCTCCTGAACAGCTGTTCATACAAAAAAAATCTTTAGTAGAATTTTAATAGAAAACTTAATAATATGCATTTTTGCTAAATACTTCTACTTCTTAATTTACGAATTTGTAAGTTATTTATTAAAAACTGTTAAAAAATATCCTACTTCTGGTTTTGATACTCCATATCTCATGAACAGTTGTTCATACAAAAAATCTTTAGTAGCATCTGAATAGAGAATTTAATTATCTACATTTTTGCTAAATCCACGTTTACTTTTAAACGCTGAATTTTCTTGAGTTATTCTGAAAAAATGGACAAAAAATATCTTGTGACTTTAACGTCATATCTCGTGAGCAGTTGTTCCTACAAAACAATCTTAAAACGCATTTTAATAAAGAATTCAATTATCTGCATTTTTGCTAACAACACTTTTACTCTTAAATCCAACAGTTTGTAAATAATTCTCAAAAAACTGTTAAAAAATCCCACTTCTGACTTTGACACTCACATCTCCTGAAAAGTTGTTCATGCAAAAAAGTATTAAAAGCATGTTAATAGAGAATTCACTTCTACTCATTAATCCACGATTTTGTGAAACATTCTCATAAAATTGCTAAAAAATATCATAAAAAGCATTTAAATATAAAAGTTAACTATCTGCATTTTTACTAAATACACTGTTACTTCCGAATCCAATATTTGTTGATTTATTCTTAAAAAAGTGGTAAGAAATATCCCACTTCTGATGTTGACAACCCATATCATGGGGTTATCATATGTGTTGAAAAAACATTTTAATAGAGAATTAATTTATCTACATATTTTCCAAATATACTTTTACTTTTCAACTCAAGATTATGTGAACGTTCCTATAAAAAAAAACTAAAAAGCATTTTAATAGATAATTCATTTATCTGCATATTTGTTAAATAAATTTTTACTCCTTAATCCACGATTTTGTGAATTATTCCCGAAAAACTGATAAAAAATATTTCACTTCTGGCTTTGATACTCCATATCTTCTGAACAGTGGTTTATACAAAAAAATCCTAAAAAGCATTTTAATAAAGAATTTAATTATCTGCATTTTTGCTAAAGACACTTTTACTCCAAAATCCAAATTAAAATTCAATTGATATTGAAAGAAATATCCCACTTCTGACTTTGACACCTCATCTGCTGACCAGTTGTTCCTATAAAAAAATCAGAAAAAAAAAACATTTTAATAGAGAATTGATTTATCTGCATATTTGACAAATAATATACTTTTACTTTTCAACCCAAGATTTTGTGAGTTTTTTTCTTAAAAAAAAATGCTTAATATTATTCCACTTCCACAGATTTTGATACTTCTTATCTTGTGAACAGTTGTTCCTATAAAAAATCATATAGGGCATTTTTAATAGATAATTTAATTATCTGCATTGTTGCTCAATATATTGTTACTCCAATTCCAAGATTTTGTAACTTTTTCTCAAAAAATTGTTAAAAAATATCTCACATCTGACTTTCACACTCCATACCTCATGAACAGTTGGCCATACAAAAAAATCATTATTGATATTTGATTACAGAATTAAGTTATCTGCATTTTTGCTTAAAATACTTCTACTTCTTAATTTAAGATTTTGTGAGTGATTTTCAAAAAAAATTATATATATTCCATAATAAATATCCCACTTCTGGATTTAAAACTCCATATCTCCTAAACAAAAAAATTATTAATCGCTTCTCTATTTTGTATGGAAAAAAAGTCGGAATTTTTCATGCATTTTTTTAAGAATTTCAGGGACTATAGCCAATGGATGTTGAATGTTGATACTGGCAAAGAATTAAAAAGAGTTACAAGAAGAAAGATGAAAAAAATCGGTTCAAGAAGTAGCCGACAAAAATAGAGGGCCGTTTTTCAAGGCCTACATGATTACAATGACTTGTCAGATTTTGAATTTTAATTGTAGATTATTAAAAAGCAAATGAGACTCCCGCTGTAAGTGTCGTTTCAACGTTTTCAATATTTGCTTCTGCTACACTTTTGCAATTGATATGTTCATACAAAAAATTATTAATAGCATTTTAATAGGGAACTTAATTATCTCTATTTTTGCTAATAATACTTTTACGCCTTAATCCAAGATTTTGTAAGTTATTCTGGAGAAAAATATATCTTACTTCTGACTTTTACATTTCATATCTCTTAAACAGTTGGTCCTATAAGAAAATGATAAAGAGCATTTTAATAGAGAATTTAATTATCTGCATTTTTGCTATTTATATATACTCTTTTACTCCAAATTTTATAGTTAAAGAGTTATTTCCAAAAAACAGTAAGAAAATATCTTGCTATTAACTTTTAACTATAAACAGTTTATCAAAAACGTATAAAAAAATCATAAAAAGTATTTTAATAGAAATTCATTTATATGCGTATTTACCAAATATGACAAATGAAATGAAATAAAATGTAATGAAAAAAGTCGGAATTTTTCATTCGTGTTTTTAAAAACTCTAAATACTATTGTCAATCGATGATGATATTGGTTTAAAAATAATGTAAATTAAAAGGGGAAAAGAGCGAAATTAGCTTTTGAGAGTTATTCTCAAAAAAATTTGTTAAAAATATCCTATATTTCTCCAAAATACATAAATATCCTAGCATTTTAATAGAGATTTGATATGTACACCTGCAGTTTTGCTAATAAATATACTTTTACGCCTTAATCCGAGATTCGTTCGATTTTTAATTATTCTTGAAAAACTTAAGTAAGAAATATCATATTTCTGATTTTTTCACTTCATATCTCGTTGCTCCTATACAAAATCATAATATGGATTTTAATAAAGAATTTAACTATCTTCATTTTTGCACAATATATTTTTACTATTAAATCCAAGATTTTGTGAGTTTCTCAAAAAAATGTTAAAAAAATCTCTGAATGTGACATTTCATATCTTATGAACATTTGCTGCTATAAAAATATCATAAAGAGCATTTTAATAGAGAATTTAACTATTTATGTTTTTGCCAAATTGATTCTCAAAATACTGATAAAAAAATCCCACTTTTGACTGTGACACTTCATATTCTCGTAAACAGTTCCTTTGAAAAAAATCATTTATATTATCTGCATTTTTGTTAAATACACATACACTTTTACTTCTAAATCCAAGATTTTTTTAATTATTCTTAAAAAATGGCAAAAAGATATCCCACTTCTAACTTTGACATTCCATATCACATGAGCAGTTACTCTTATGAAAAGTCATAAAGAGCATTTTATGATTTTAGTAAATAATTTAACTATAATATAATAACTATGCTTGTACTCCTACATGATTTCATAAGCACTCACCATTTTATAAGCTAATCTTGAAAAACTGGTAAAAAATATCCCAGTTCTGACTTTGGCACTTTATTATCTGCAGAACAGTTGTTAATACAAAAAAATAATTGGTATCATTTTAATAGAGAATTTTAGTTATATTATTAATGATGCCTAATCATATAAAGGAAATACAAAGTATGAAGAAGTTTAAAAAGGAGGTGCAAGTATAGATTTTGAGTCAAGCTATTCATATTTTTAATGATTTAATAAGCCTTAAATATCTTAAATAAACATATGCGATATAAGGAAAAACTTTAAAATTACCGGATTGGACTTTTTTTTGTTACCGGAATAGATATCATTCACCGAATAGGACAATTTTGGATTTTTTTTGTATGTCAATATTTGGATTTTATGTAGCTTTTTTGTTTAAATTTATAGGCTGTTTTGTAGCGTTTATTTTACTTAAGTTGTGTATACCTATATTGGTATTTTTAGTTACATTTATTTATTTTTAATTTATATGCCTCCACAAGCACTTGTGAAAGAGCTTCAAGGCTATATTCGTTTATTTTATTCAAGTTGTTCAGTTTAGTATTGATACGAATTTTCTTGTGCAAATTTTAAAATAAACGTATTATTTATTTGTATTTATTTTATATGCATTTGTGCTTCATATAGGTACTTTTAGTCCAATTCGAAGATTTTGTGAAAGTGTGATTTTTTTTATTCTCGAAAATCTGGTAAAAAATATCCCACATCATACATATTTCGTGAACAGTTATTTTTACAAAAAAATCATCTATATATTTGCTAGGAACCGCTTCTGAACTACAAGATTTTATGAGTTATTGTCAAAAAATTGGCAAAAGATTCCAACTTCTGACTTTGACGTTCCATATCTCGTGGAGAGTTAAAATCATAGGAAACATTTTAATAATTATCTACATTTTTGATATATACACTATCGGACAAAAGTAGAGCAACAAAGTTCAATTTTATTCATGTTTGAATAAAAAAAATTATTGGGTTGTGATTTTTCACTAAGCTTAATGTCACACTATCCTTACACTGAAAGTAATATTTCAGTACATTTTGGTGTACTTTTAATCATTTTAAGAATGGTAAATATTAATGATTATAAAAATTGGTAAGAATGGGGGCGACAAAAGTAGAGCAACAAATTGTATTTAACAGTATTTTATTTTACTTTAGTTCAATAAAAAATATTTAACACATTTAACAACAAAAACAATTGAAAGTAATACATTAGTAATTGATAGAATATCCATTATTATTAATTACTTGCTGACAACGGCGCGGCATTGAAGCAATCAACTTCTGAATGACATTTTCGGGAAGACATGTCCAAACTTCACTAATTTTATTCATTAAGGATTGTTTATTTGGAAACATTTGGGTACGAATACGACGTTATACTTTTTCCCAGAGATTCTCAATGGGGTTAAGATCTGGGGATTTTGCTGGCCACTGTAAAACACGAACATTATTTTCCCGAAACCACTGTTGAACAACTTGTGATGAATGTTTTGGATCGTTGTCCTGTTGAAAAATAAAACGCAATGGCATTTCCCATTCTGCATAAGGAAGCATAACATTCTGCATCATATCATTAATAAAGTGCATAGGGCCTACCCTATTCCATTAAAAACAACCCCAAAGGTTTTACACTACCTTTGTATTTTTACAAAGGTAGTGTAAAAATACACTACCTTTACCATGCTTAATTGTAGGTGTTACGTATTTAGGATTAAACCTTGTATTGATTGGTCGCCTCACACGCCTCATTACATCAGAATTGAATATTTTGTAGCGCGTTTCATCACAGTCATTGACGGTCCAGTTTAAATGCCGGCTTGCAAATGCCAACCTTGCTGCTCTATTTCTTATTGAAACTAACGGCTTTTTAGCTAAACGTCTACTAAATAACTTTGCGTCTACTAACCTTCTTTGTACTGTTCGTATACCAACCGTAATTTCTGGAATTTCGGCAATAATTCGAGGTGCGGGCTTCCAAGGATCATTTTGGGAAATCCTTTTGATGCGTCTGTCAGTCACTACTGATGTTTTCCTTGGCCTTCCCGATTTTGGCAACTTCTCTAAATGTCCCCTCTCATTATACGATGATATTATTTTGGACACAGTGTACCGGGGTAACTCAAACTGTCTTGAAATATCGGCTTGTTTGTTACCTTCCATGAATCCATTCACAACTCTTTGCTTCAAGTCTTTTGAAATTGGAATTTCTCTCGGCATGATTAATCTTACACAGAAATGTTCAAAAAAACATAAAAATCACCTTACACAATTATTTTATCCCTTTACTTTTGCTAAAACCCTTCTTTTGAACAAATTATTTGAATGTTGCTTTACTTTTGCTGGAGACTAGATGGCGCTGCGAAGTGACTAGGACGATTGTAGTTTGGTCTCCTAAATTTTTTAAATTAATTGTGAATCAAGTGCCAAAAAATATTTGGAGTGTTGTGTAATACATTGTGCAAGAACCTGTAATCATGGTTAAGCAAAGATCTGAAGATTTAAGCAGCAAACAAGCAGCGGAAATACAAAAACTTACGGAGAGGTTAGAAGAAATGGCGCTAAAATTTGACACGCAACTGAAAGGTTTTAAAAAAGATCTTGGGGCTAGGACCAGAGGGAAATCAACATCCACCGATTTTTCCGAAGACATAGAGGCAGTTGTCTCTTTAAACAAAAGGTTTCAAGACTTTGAAAAATCAGTTTTGGATAGCATTGAAAACCTTAAGTCGGATATTGCGTCGCTAAAGCAAACCAATACGCTGTGCATGTCAACAAACCAGAACAGTATTTTACTGCACGGTATAAATGAACTACAAGACGACCTATATGCCTTTGTTATTAAAACAATTTCAACCAAGATTGGTATTAAAATTACAAAGGCCGAAATAAATTTTGCTCATCGCATTGGACAGAAAAAAGCAAATTCCGAGAAGCCCAGGCCGGTGTTAGTATCGTTTTGCCATAGGTGGCTCCGGGACGACGTGTTTTTTAATAAGAAAAGGCTAAAAGGTCAACCTATTCTAATAACCGAAGTTCTAACTCCTGAGATGAGTAAAATTTTTAAAATCGCGAGAAATAAATATAAAAACTTGTGCTGGACTTCTAGGGGTAGAGTGTTTGTGATGGTAGAAAACCAAAAGTTTTGTGTCGACTCCGAAAAAAAGTTACAAGACCTTGTTAATGAGTGTGTGATTGCCGATTAAAACTAAAAATAAAGGTACGTTTAATGATTATGTGTACTTTCAATATAATAGGTACTTTAATTTCAAAGGTGATTATTTTTTATTGGTTTTGGTGGTCATAAAAAGCATTGCTTTGCAGTGATATTTTTATTTCTAATCACTTGATCGGTTTTTTTGTAATTTATACTTGCGGGACCAAAGTGCTCTCTTATCATTATGGTAGAGCTATTCTGTTTTTACTTAAGTTCTTTAGGTCTATCATCGGGATTTATTAGGAATATGTATGTGCTTAATATATATTTTTTATTTGTATTACATTTGGGGAGTGGTTGGCTTTCTATATGGTTTTTAATGGGCGGAAACTTTGGCGAGCGCGGTCGGTGGGGTGGTTTGGGGTATTTATTCTGTGATGGCGAATGATAGTACCATGCAAGATCAGCAGGTGCACACTGTGTTCAGTGTTAGTCACGTAAACATACGTTCTATAAAAACAGGCTTTGATGAATTTGTAAATTATGCCTCTGACTTTAATTTTGATATATTGGGGATTTCAGAAACATGGCTTACTCCTGAGGATGACACTTTATATTTTAATATTCCAGGATACAATTTTTTAAGAAAAGATCGGTGTTCTCGTGGAGGAGGTTTGGGCATTTACGTAAAAAAACATATAAAATTTTCGTTAGTCACATTTGAAGATGCCACAGATGACTTTGAGTATCTCAGTTTTAAATTTACGTTAAATAAAAAAAATATCCTCGTTACAAACTTATACAAGCCTCCTTCTACGAATACATCTAGGTTTCTTGATTTTTTTGAGGACATGTTAAGTGTCTCTGTACCATATTATGATAGTGTAATTCTTTTTGGTGACTTTAATATAGACTTATTAAAACAAACTACAATTACTCAAAAATTTAAAAATACTTTAGAAACGTTTAATCTTTGTCAGAAAATAATGGATCCAACTAGAATAAATATTTCCTCAAATACATCTACCCTTTTGGATCTAATAATAATTAGTGATAACCTTGAATACATGAATGCCAAATCTGTATACATGCCAGAGAGTGTAACTGATCATAACCTAACATATATAGAGCTAAATATTCCTAAATATCAAGCATATAAAAAAGTTATAAAATATCGTGACTATGCAAAAACTAATACCATAGCTTTTAAAAATGAGGCAGAACAACTCCCGTGGCATGATATATATTATACTTATAATATTAGTGAAAAAATTGCAATACTAAAAAATAATATTACTTACTTAATTAATAAATATGCACCTTTTAAAACTAAAATATTACAAGAGAAACCTTTTACTCCCTGGATCACGAGCAATATAAAATTTTTAATGAAACTTAGAGATAAGGCACGTCACAAATATTTAAAACAGAAAACTCCTGGGAATTTAAATTACTACAGACAGCTTCGAAATTTCTTTAAACATGCCATAAGTAGAGAGAAAGCGGCATATTTCAAACAATTTTCCTTAAAAAAAGGTAAAGATTTTTGGAATACCGCTAAAAAACTTAATTTTACAAAAACTAAAACCAATCCTTTACCAGAAACACTAAATAATGCAGTTGACCTAAACTCATTTTTTTCTAACTCCGTGGCTTTTACAAAATCAACCTCAAATGAAAAAATTGACTTCTACAAAAATAATAAACTAAATGTTAATCAGGAAGAGTTTTATATCAATTTAATTGATGAGGAAAAAACTGCGAATATTATAAAAAACATTGGAAGTAATGCAATGGGAGTTGATGAAATTTGTATTAAAGATTTAAATATATGTCTTCCTTATTGTTTAGAGGCTTTAGTTAATATTATTAATAGTTGTATTTTGCAGAAAATTTATCCTAGTGAATGGAAACAAGCTATTCTTATTCCTTTACCTAAAATTTCCTCCCCTGAAGAATTTAAAGACATAAGACCAATAAGCATTTTACCAGTTATATCAAAAATATTAGAACGTCACATTTATAATGAACTCTCTAAATATTTATATAAGTTTAAAATAATTCCTGATTGTCAGTCGGGATTTCGAAAATCTTTTAGTACTACAACAAGTCTCATAAGCCTTATTAATGATATTAGAATTAAAGAAGACAAAAAACAGATAACTTGCTTAACCCTACTTGATTTTAGTAAAGCATTCGACACCATTGATCATAAATTACTATTAGCTAAATTATACTATTTTGGGTTGTCTACAAATGCCATTATATTTTTTCAATCTTATCTTGAGGGTCGGTCTCACTGCGTTCGGGTAATCAAAAAGTCAAATTATGAGTTCTCCAACTTCTTGCCTCTTACCATGGGTGTTCCACAAGGATCCATATTAGGACCATTGCTGTTTTCTCTCTATGTGGCTGATATGGAAAAGTGTCTTCAAAATTCAAAACTCCAACAGTATGCTGACGATTCCCAGGTATATATTGCTTTTGATACTCCAGGTCTGCATGAGGCGCAAAATAAAATAAATACTGATCTACAGAGCTTGGCCGTGTTTACTGAGAATCATAACTTAAAACTTAACGCATCAAAATCGTGTGTAATGTTTGTAACACATAACAAGAGTCAGCTGCAAGAGGTTTCAAACAGATTTAAAGTAGTTGTTAAAGGCGAGTCTGTTCCAGTTGTAACTGAAAAACGTAATTTAGGTGTAGTTATTGATTCAAATCTTAACTTTACTTCTCATATTAAAGTCAAACTTCAAGCCGCCTACATCAGATTAAAGGGCCTTTATCAGTATAAGAAAATGTTGCCTTCAAAAATAAAATATTGGCTGTGTGATACACTAGTTCTTTCATTACTTGACTATGGGGATATTGTATACGGCGATTCTTTAACTAAATACTTATCGAACAAAATACAAAAACTTCAGAATAGTTGCATGAGATATTCTTTTAATATTGCCTCTAGAAACCGCATAACTCCATATTTAAATTCTAATTTAATTCTGAATATGAGCAATAGAAGGAAAGTCCATATGTTTAATTTAATTTATAAAATAATGAAAACCGGGCAGCCTGCAAATTTAAGAAATTTATTTTTTAATCAAGATATTCCTTATAATACAAGAAATCCCCATTTGCTTAGAATTCCTTTACATAGAACAGCAACCTTTAAAAAATCTTTTTTATATATGGGCATTCGGATGTGGAATGAACTACCTATTTATATAAAGGAATGTTCGCCTAAAAAATTTATTATAAACTTAAAAAAATATCTCTTAAACACGCAAATTATGGTAACCTAATGTGACCGTATTTTATAAAATGGTATTTTTGTTTTAATTAATGTTCTGCACACCTGATCTTGCTAATTGCAAATATTTACATTAAAATTAAATTCTCACTCGCCTGTTATCTACCCTTCGTGCTCGCCCCTATACCGTTCTCGCTCGTCTTTGGATTCTTTTGTTTTTTGTTGTTTTTCTTTTTGCCCAGCTTCATAGCCACTCGCTAGTTCATTGTAAAATGCACATATTGTCCCTTTTGATTTTGGTATGGACCTTATTGTAAATATATAATATTACGTTTTTTAGAAAATAGTTTATTTAGGAACACGGGTTGTACAGCACATGTACAAGTAATCTATGTACTTGCATGTGTATCGGTTTTTTTTAATAAAAATCGCGTTGCACTCCGATTACCAAACAAATTGTTGTAATTTTGAATTATTTGTATATTCATGGAATTTTGTTTCGTATATTCTGTAATAATGTTTAATAATTTTGAATGGTAATAAAAGTATTTTTTTTTTTTTTTTTTTTTTTTTTTTTTTTTTTTTTTTTCTTTTGACGCGTTACTATGAAGCATTTAAACTTAAACGTCAAAATAAAATCATTTGTTTTGATTGCGAAAATTTTTGTTGACATTGATAATCATAGCCTACTTTGTAGTTTTAAAACATGGATTTGTATACATTATCTTGCATTTATAATTTAAAAATCGGTATTTGCAAATATTTCTGTGTTGCTCTACTTTTGTCCGATAGTGTACACATTTACTCCTAAATCCAAGATTTCGCGAGAAACTAGTAAAGGTGAAAGGAACAAATTCATTTAAAATTCGGGAATTTTCTTCTTCTTTTATATTCTGGACACATCGAGTAGTATTGCGCATTTTTTTTGAAATAAAACATGTCTTATACAGGATGTTCCAAGTACAAACTATAGTGTTAGAACAGAACAAGAGTATATTATGACGTTTTACAATTCTATGATATATTCTGAATACTTTTTGTTTAGCAAATAGTACGCCTAAAGTCAATGGTTTGTCAAATATGACGTAACAAACTAACGAAACATTACTATTTTCGAATAGTTTCCTAAACCTACTTGATAACGATTGGTCAGGCATTTGTGGGTATATTTGTCATATTATTTGTCATTTTACCCGTGATTTTTTAATAAAATACATTTATCTGAGAAACAGCAAAATTGAAATACTCATGATGATTGGTTTTGAATTGGAGACCAGGTGCGTACGCAATAATAAGTCTGTAATCTATTTAATTCAACTCATGCTGATCATCCTGCAATTACTACATCCACCGGTAGCAAAATTGAATCAAAATTTAGGGAACACGGCCATATAAGAAATTTATGTAAAGAAAAACCTCCAAAAGTATCTGAAGATGCTATGCTGAATGTTAGAAATGGAGAATAATCCTCATGTTGCGATTAGTAAAATTGCCAGGAATTGGAATTTATAAGTAGGTTCAGTGGCAAAAATACTTCGTGTACTAGTAAGTAAATACCATCCTTATAAAGCACAACTGATAATGAATTGTTAGAAGGCGATTTTGACCGCCGAGGGCAGTTTTGTGAGCAGATTCTTGAGACTAGCAATGACAATAGAAATTTCATTCGAAATATTATTTTTTCTGACAAGGCTACCTTTACGTTAAATTGACACGATAACAGGCAAAATAGCAAATATTGGGCAACCGAAAGTCCTCATTGAACCCAAGAATACTACATACAGCGTGGTGCCTTGCAGAAATTCCGTAAATACAATAGTTTATGAATATGGATTCTCTTTTTTTATGGGTTGGTATATGAAGCCGAATAATTGTACAAATGCATAGAATAGTTGTACATTTTTCGTTCTGTGGGTGTGTATAATCGTACAATTATTGTGTAAATTAAATTTTAATTTCAGGGAAGTTGAAGTATCTGAGTATATTATACATATACAGACTAATAACTATAAACTAAATATAACATTTTTTCTTTTTTTTTTGGAGGTAGAAGATTATTTTCTTATTTTTTGACACCATAAACTTCTTTTTTTTTTATTATTTATTACATGTGGATCTCGTATAATAGTGTGTTTAGAAGGATGAATGCAAGTGAAGGTTGTGCAAGTGAAGTTTTCATGATTTTCAGGAATTTGTGACAGAGGAGAGATTTCAGGTGGTGGGTCTGTCTGAGACCTGGCTCAATGATAATATACCCACTGAAAGTTTACATATTCCAAATTACAATCTTATTAGAAGGGATAGAGATGAACGGGATGGTGGGGTAGCATTATATATACATAATACTCTGAAATTTAAAGTTTTAAAACCTCCAGAACAAAGCAGTCTTCTTGAACAGATTTGGGTAAGTGTCAAAATACAAGGTAAAACAATATATTTTGGTTCTCTATATAGACCCCCTAGTTTAAATGTTAATGAGTGCCTTGAAGATTTGGAAAATACCCTGGTGAGTTTCATGCCATGTTGCAATCATATCTTTTTTGGTTCTGATAATATTTTAATATAGATATTTCACAAACCGATAGTGCTGCTTGTAAACATTTATTTCGCTTGTTAAACAAATATAATTTGTCCCAACTTATACAATCTTCTACTCGCGTTAGTGAAAATAGTACCTCGACTCTAGATTTATTAGTTACGAATTCGCCGGAAATGTCATCTAAAGTGGAGGTTATTAAAATGGATGATATATCAGATCATCATTTGGTTTATTCAGTTTTGCGATTAGAAAAAACTCGTATACCAATTTCATTTCGAACCTATAGGGATTATTCTAATTTTAATTTAGACATTTTCCTGGCAGATCTTTATGCTATAAATTGGGATCTTATTTTCTCTTTTAATGATGTTAATCATATGGTTTCTTTTTTGAATGAAAACTTAATCAAAATTTTTGATGCTCATGCTCCAATGAAAAGCTCTAGATTTACTAAGGCACCAGCACCTTGGATAACTCCTAATATAAAGTTTATGATGAGGTTAAGACGTAAAGCCCTATCAAAATATAAAAAGTTAAAAACCGAAGCAGCATTTAATGAATATAAGCAAATCCGTAATTATGTAACGTCAGCTGTTCGAAATGAAAAAAAAGCGTCTCTACAACATAAATTCAAAACTGACCCTAAGTCATTTTGGAAAACTTTAAAATCTCTAAACATCAGTGACTGCTCGAAGTCATCAGAAAATATTCTAGAATATTCACCTTCAGATTTTAATAACTTTTTTGTTAATAGTGTACCAAAAGTAACTTTAAACTCTGGCAATGATATATTTCAACAATATTCATCAAATGATCCCGCTTCGAATTTGGAAAATCAATTTAAATTTAATCAGGTAAACGAAGAGAGCGTAAATAAAGCCATATCCCAAATTAAAAGTACTGCTATGGGTTCTGACTGCATTACCATAAAAATGATTAATCTCGTAACACCTCATATTTCCTCGCATCTCACATTTATAATAAACTATTGTATTTCCATGGGTGTTTTCCCGGATGCTTGGAAAAAAGCTGATATAATCCCTGTCCCTAAGATTGGAAATCAAACGGAATTATCGCACTATCGATATCGTCCTATAAGCATACTCCCTGCCATGTCCAAAATTTTTGAAAGAATTGTTAATGATCAGCTTAATGAATTCTGCTTAACTAAAAATTTGCTTCCAGTAACACAGTCGGGTTTTCGTGCAAAGCATAGTACTTCATATTTGTGATGATATATTTAAAGCTCTTGATCAGAAAAAAACAACAGTTTTAGTATTGCTGGACTTTAGTCGTGCATTTGACACACTGGATCATTTAATTTTATTAGCAAAGCTCCAATATTTTGGGCTACATACTTCTGCTCTCAAACTGCTAAAAAATTATCTTTTAAATAGACGTCAAAGGGTAAGAATTAATTCTATTCTATCTGAATATTTGCAGTTGGATCAGGGTGTCCCGCAGGGAAGTATTCTTGGCCCCTTACTCTTTTTGTTATATCTATGTGACTTTCATAAATTCCTTCGAGTTTGTGAATCGCACCAGTACGCCGATGACACACAGATCTATCGTTCATTTAACTTTATGGAGGCTATAGAAGCTGTGAATGCTATTAATTTGGATCTTTTAGCCATATCTGACTTGTGTAAGACTCACAGACTCGTATTGAATGCTGCAAAGTCCAAACTCCTTGTCTTTGGCAAGCCCCTTCCAGATACCGTGAAGATCAGCATAGATGGATCTCCTTTACCTCCTTCTAATAACCAGAAGAATTTGGGGATTGTCCTTGACACGGATCTCAGGTTTGAGGGGCAT
The DNA here is from genome assembly GCF_022605725.1 of Anthonomus grandis grandis. Lineage (NCBI taxonomy): Eukaryota > Metazoa > Arthropoda > Insecta > Coleoptera > Curculionidae > Anthonomus > Anthonomus grandis. The sequence goes on along the minus strand of NC_065547.1, from coordinate 33,227,227 downwards.
GTGTCGAATTTGTTGAGGGCATGTTTTTATAAATTAAAAATACTCTATATGAACAAACAGTTTTTGACAGCTGATATTAAACTACATCTTTGTGATACATTAATTTTGTCAATTGTTAGTTATGCTCAAGTTCTGTTTTGGCCTGCCTTGTATCAACGTGAAAAGAATAGCCTTCAGAAAATTCAAAACGCGTGCCTCAAGTTTAGTTTTGGTATGAGTAAATGTGACCATGTCACTCCCCTGTTGGTCAGATCAGGGTGGCTTTCTTTGGATAAACGCTTTGTACTGCAAATGGCTACACTAGTCCATAAAGTTGTGCTTTTCGGACAACCAGCTTATTTATCTAATAAATTAATTTCAAACTCCAAAATTCACGGCAGAACCACACGAAACGCGCATAATTTTGTTATTCCAGGGCATAAAACTGCAAAATACCAGGGCTCATTTAGTTACAATGCTCCAAAAATCTATAATGCACTACCACCTGAAGTTAAGTCTCTTCTCTCTGTAACAACCTTTAAACAAAAAACTAAAAATAATATTTTTCAAAACCGACATAGGTCACCGTAATCATCTCTGGTCCTTCATTGAAGTACCTACTATGATTTATTGCGCATAGCAGTTTGTATTATATTTATTATTTTACATTTTTATTCTGCTATTATGTTCTATAAAATTTTGCATTTGTGCTTATTAATATGGTTAGATAGAGTAGCTTTAAGCTAGATCTCGCCATTACTTATTTAGTAGTTAAGAAAACATGTATTTTTATGCTGAATAAAGAAGACATTTATTATTATTATTATTATTATTATTATTATTCTTGTGGGCAGGTTTTGTGAAAAATCGAATCCTTGGACCATTTTTTTTCGAAGAAACATCAAACGTGCTTTAGTTGTTTTAGTCCGTTATCCACAAGAGGCTGACATACCTAGTAATGAGATATGGTTTCCTTTGCCATTGCCGTTTGACAATTTCTTGATGCAACTTTTCCTAACAGATGGATTAGACGAAAAGTACCGATTGAATAGCCACCAAGGTCACCGGATATAACCCCAATAGATATTTTCTTATAGGCCTATTTGTAGTCGAAAATGTATGTGAATGGACGAAATAACATTGATGATTGAAAGCAAAGAATGCGACAGGAAATTAGACTAATCGATCCGCAAGTGCTTAAAATTGAGCAATTGGAAGTTATTTACTAATTTCAAAAATGCGCTTAAGTAAATAGACAACAAATTAAACATCAGTTGTAATAAATATTTTATAATTTGTTTATGTCGTATGTTTCATTAATGTATTACGTCAAATTTGACAAACCCCTGACTCTAGGCATATGGTATGCTCTACAAAAGGTATTCAGAATATATCGTAGAATTGTAAAATGACATGATATAAAGGGTTTTCCATTTAAAAAAAATTAATGTTGCCACTATAGTTTCTACTTGAGGTAGTCTGTATAGAAAATTTTTATTGCAAAAAGTGACAATGCTGATCGACGTATCCGAAAAATAAAAGGAGAAAAAGAACCTGAATTTTAAATGAATTTGTTCCTTTCATCGTATATTCATTATACAGGGTGTTTCAGAACAGCGATCAAACTTGTAGGGGCTATTCAGAGAAGAAAACATTGATCTTGTCCGGAAAATGGTCACGACGGCATTACGGCCTCAAGACGCTATAAAATTAAAAGTAGGATAAATTCCCTAAATAGGATTTAAAGCATTTAATTGCCTTTCGCAAATGCATTATCATAACAATTGTTGAAAATGTCTTCCTTCAACCTGAATACACCGATTTAAACGTCGCACATGATTTTGGAGGACTTACAATTTAAAATAACCAAAAATTTGATATTTGTTTTGAATGATTCCAAATGCTGCTATAATTAGTCTAATTAAGTCTTGTTCTGTTTCTACTGCAATTTCGTAGACCTTATATTTCCCCACAGGGAAAAATCTAGCGAGGTTAAATCGGGTGACCTAGGAGGCCAAGAAACTGCTCCACTGTAATCGTTTTTAAAGATAACAACACACAAGCGCCAGTAAATTGTTTAAAATCATCAGCTATAAAATTGACATTGACGTTGATATTTTAAACAAACAACCATTATGATGATATCATGTACAAAAGGCAGATAAAAAGATAAATGGATTAAGTTCTATTTAATCAATTAATCGTTTTTCTAAATTTTAGCGCGTTTTAGGGCCATAGTGCGGTAGTGACACTTTTCCGGACATGAATCTCTATACTCAAATGTTTTCTACTGTTGCATTGAATAACTTCTAAGGTTGGTAAGGAAGGTTGATCACATCGTTCTGAAACACCCTGTATATCTAAAAAAAAACTGGAAATAACTATCCCACTTCTGGCTTTGACACTTCATATCTCGTGAACAGTAGGTGTTGTAAAAAAACTATGTAAAGCAGTTTATTAGAAGACACGAATACACGATTTTGTGAGTTATTCTCAAAAAACTGTCCATTACAATTATGTCCCACTTTTGACTTTAACACTCCATATCTCGCAAACAGTTGCTCCTACAAAAAAAATCATAAAGGGCATTTTAAAAGGGAGTTTCCTCATCTACCCTTTAACCATAAATCCTTTTAGTGGAAAATTCATAATTTTTAGTTTTTCACAAAGAGAAAATCGTCCAAATCTAATTGTTGAAGTTATCAATTCTCTCCTAGCAACGCCATTCGAAATGGCTTTTTAATATCCCATAGGGCGCCACAGGGAAGAACATAAAGGTGGCCAGACGCCGGTAAAAGCGACGCCATTCAGACCCGGCGTCGCGACGCGGCGCCCGGCGTCCGGCCACTTGATTTACATGCCAAAAGGGCCCGCGACGCACTTAACGAGCGTTTTATTGGCAAATGTTACACTGAAATAGCTCTTTGTTATTAAAAAAAAAATTGAATATTTTGCCCTATAAGTCAAAAACGATTGGCTTAATGGGAAAATGTGTAATAAGGAAAAATGTTGATTAGAAGTTTTTCTATTAAAAGTATTCTTTGATAATTTTTGGGGAATTCGATTTTTCGAGAAAATCGATTTTTGAGAACATTTTGACCCATAACCCAAAAACTACGGGTCTAGTAAAAAAAAATGTAATGACCAAAATTGTAGATTAGAATTTTATGAATCAAAAACATTCATGGATTTTTTTGCAATTCTATACTCTATTTCAGAAGTGTGTAGAGCAATAAAACCTCATTAGGTATGCAAAAGTGGTACCTGGTGATCCACCAATATTTTATGCCACTACCTTAGTTGGGTATTAGTTTCAATGTAAAATTCTTTCTTTTCGTTGATTGCAGGTAGTGCCACCCGGTTTTGGGTCAATTTATGAGTTTTGCCCATTGTTACCCACTGAAAAACATTGAAAACGGTTCGCCAAAGGCGTGCAACTGGGACTTGTTTTTTACCTTATAATTAATGTACTTAAATGCTATTTTATTTTAGAAAGTTACTTTTGTTTAAATGGAATAATATATTTTTTTCACAAATTTATTAAACATAATATGTAGAGTAAAACAGTTGAAAATGTCACTTTTGGATCTGGCACTTTTTGAACAGTGTATAACAATTTTAAATTATAATAGATTGTAGTCTTCTTCGTCATCTGACGAACTGTCATCACCTCTTGACATTATAATTAAAGGATCGACTGTCTGATCGATGAGGTTGTCAAGATCCCACATTTTGTCCTCTTGCTTAATTACATGCTGGACTGCTTTTCGCCAATTCTCTGGTGCCGCTTCCGTAATGGCTTGATCAAACAGTAGCTTAACATCTTTCATTTTAAAAGTCGTGTTTTGTCTTGCTACAAATCCTTTTACCTGCGCCCATATCAGTTCTATAGGATTTAGTTCGCAATGATATGGCGGTAAGCGCAGTACAGTTATATTATATTTTTCGGCTATATCTTCCACGGCGTATTTCATGAAACGAGTTTTGTGTAAGTTTGCTATTGCCAGCAGTTCTTTTTTTTATCAAATTTGCTTCAAACGCAATACCTTTTGCAGTCAGCCAATCGATAATTTCTTGCTTTCTCCAACTTGAAGTTGGCGTCTTCTCTATTCGCCGTGAATGATATCTTGCGTTATCCATAACCACCACCGAATTAGTCGGAAGAAATTTTATCATTTCACCAAAATAGTCCTCGAAAACGTCTGAGTTCATGTCTTCATGGTAATCTCCTGTGCGAGTCGGCTCAAAGGTTAGCAGACCTTCTTTTAAAAATCCCTCTTCGCTTCCAATATGTGTGATTATAAGTCTTTTTCCTTTTCCCGAAGGTACTTTTTCATGATGATAGTGATACAATATAATAATTTTATTCTCAATAATAAATAGGTAGGTCATAATACTTACAGCAAACTATCCTTAAATAGTATCTAGGTATGTGCTTATAAAAAACAATGAACTCATAGAGAATTATATTAATACTGTATTTCAAATAGGTTGAGAGTAATAAAATGTAAATTTATTACTCCAGAATTTCGTAGTCATCCATGGGCGTAGGTAATCTTGGTATCTTATTAACGAATAAAGCGAGAAAAAGATAAGGTTAGAATGCTATAAGAAGGGTACAGTTATATGCGATTCTTAAATGTAATATATAGGGTGTCCTGTAATTAATTGGACATAGGTTAATGTAGGATACCTGGCATGAAAATAAACCGTTTGAGCTCAATATCGCTTAGCAAAATGTTATTAGTTTTCGTTCTACAGGGTGTTAAAACTAATTTTTTACCAAACATTTATTGGAATATTTTGGAATCCACTGGACAGATTAACCTAAAATTTGGCGTACTCTTATTATTTGGGATGAGGAACACGAATATGATATCTATTTTCCCATTATCACTAGATGGCGCAACATACAACAACATTGAGTGATTAAAATGGTCATAACTTTTTTGACCTACCTGTACGCACATTTGCGGGTGAAAATAATAAAGCAGCATTTAATTCTAGTCAAAAAAGGTATACTTCTTTGATCTCCAAAAAGTAGACCGTTTTCGAAATAATCAGTATAACTGACTTTTCTCGGAAACTGGTAGGTTTCTGCTTTCCACATGAAGTAATATTATTAAATTTCCTTTATGCAATTTTAGGATGTTTTGAAAAAAAAAAGAATAATGGTGGTCGGAGGAGAACAGCACGTACAGTGCAATTGGAAGAAAATATTTTAGATGCTGTAGCTGACACTCCTACAACGAGTACTCGAAAATTAGCCGCTCAGCTTCATTCGTCCAAAACAATTGTACATATGGTACTTCAAGAACAACTGTTGTACCCATATCACTTACAAAAAGTGCATGAACTACTGCCCAGAGATATTACTCCTAGAATACACTTCGCAAACTGGCTGTTAGATCAGCAGCGAAATAACCCTAACTTTATCAGCACGATTCTTTTTACGGATGAAGCAGGGTTTACCAAAAATGGAATTGAAAACTTACATAACTCGCATGTATGAGCTGATGAAAATCCCCGTGATACTATTATTTCTCATCATCAACATCAATTCCAATCAATAAATATCTGGGCAGGAATAATTATTTATAATTTTTTGATTGGGCCATTTGAACTGCCACCACCTTCAAATGGAGAACTTTATTTGGAGTTCCTCCAGAACAATCTTCCAGATTTAATAGAAGATTTACCCCTTGCAACCCACCGAGATATGTATTTTATGCATGATGGAGCCCCACCTCATTTTAGCCTTGCTGTAAGACACCACTTAAATAATACTTTTGAAAACCGTTGGATAGGTAGAGGAGGACCTGTTGCTTTACTTCCTCGGTCTCCCGATCTAACGCCATTAGATTTTTATCTATGGGGTCACCTCAAAACCTTGGTGTCGATTCCACCCTAGTCGATACTCGGGAAGAACTGCTCCAAAGAATAACATTTCGTTGTGATAATATAAAAAACAATCATGGGTTATTGTGGCGAGTGCAGCAGTCCTCGATTCGTCGTGCCCGCGAATGTGTTAGAGTTCACGGAGCCCACGTCGAACCTACTTATGAAGTTTTTAATAATTAATTGTTTATTGCTCGTATTGAAGAATTTAACTTTTGTTACATATTTGGTTTTTGCCATTTTTTTTTATTATTTTGTAAAAGTATTTTTTAGGACACCACTGTATTTTTAGGAACATGTATTATTTTAAATTAAATCACTTACATAGAAATTTCTCTGTTCTTTAAATAACTAGTGTACTTATCTCATTTAAAAAAAATAAAAAAAAAACATGAGCTCGTTTATTATTTTTTTTCTCCAAAACGGTTCATTTTATCGATCGAATGAACAAGAGTACCTTTTTTTAGCCTAGGGTTCAAGGTATCCGAATTTATTTTTTTAGACTTTAACATACAGGGTGTTAAAAATATACGCATTAAAGTGTACAACCTAGTCCGCCCCTGGTAAAGTAAACAAGGTAAATGTATTTTAAGGATGTCATTTTAAGAGGTCCCAAATAGTGTTCATCACCTAAAATTTGTATTAAATTCTACCGGGTAGTTTAAAAGTAATTTATGTAAAACCAATTTCCAGCAGCATCCTTTAGGAGGCTGTATATTCGTAAAGAAGGCCTGTAGGAATTTTTTTTATAGGAACGTTCGGTATTATTTTTTGATGTTCTACCTGAATCCGAGAGATTTCCCACGTGAACCGGGACACCCTGTATATGCTATATTTTTAAAATTTTATTTTACATTTTTAAAAATCTCATAGTTTTTATGAAAATCGATTTTGAAATACATTTTGAGCCATAACACAAAAAGTGCCGGTCAAATGATAAAAGTGTGATAATCAAAATACTCGATTAGAAGATTTTCTATCAAAAACATCATTGGCATTTTTTCGAAAATTTTATAGGTTTTAAGAAAATCGATTTTGAAGTATATTTTGAGCCATAACGCAAAAACTACAGGACTAACAAAAATAAGTGCAATGTCCAAATTGGTAAATCGGAATTTTTTCGATCAAAACCATTTGTGGCTTTATTTTGTTTTTATAATAATTTTGAAGAATATCGACATCAAAGACATTTTTGCTTGTAACTCGAAAATTACCAGTCTAATATAAAAATCTATAATAACCAAATTTGCGAACTAGATATTCTTCTATCAAAAACATTTATTGAATTTTTTTAAAATTTGATAGTTTTTGAGAAAATTTATTTTGAAAAACTTTTTGACGAATAATTCCAAAACTACTGATTTAATAGGCAAACATTTTTTCTACTTTTTTTTTGCCTTTTTTTTGGAAAATCTATTACTTTTGAGTGTTTCTGTCAAAAACATTCCCTGCATATCTTTCGAAAATTTGATCGTTTCTGAGAAAATCGTTTTTGAAGAACATTTTAGCACAAAATTCAAGATGAAAAAAATTATAATGGCCAAAATTGTAGATCGAAATCTCCTCTATCAAAAACATTTATGATGTTTTTTTCGCTATTCTAATAATTTTCAAGAAAGTCGACATTAAAAAGAAATTTTTGGCTGCAACTCAAACACTACTATAATTATATATATTTTAATATATAATTTTATATATTAAATTATTTTATTATAATTTTATTTAAAATCTCTAATTATCATATATTATAATTAAAAATTACATATTTTTCTATCAACATCCAGAAGTCTAATTATTTCATATGTAAATAAAAATGGTAAAATGGAAAAACTATTAGTGTAATGGTAAAAAGTCTATACTCTATTTCCTTTTTGGTGAGAGCACAGTGCCTTATTATTTATGCAGAAGTAGCATAAATATAGGGTGAGTCTTCCATTTTTCTACATGTAACAAAATCATAAACCAGGCTTTTTTTTGCCAATTTTAAGTGGACAAGTCCTGTATGGTCTCAAATACAATAGGTCGTAAAATTCGGAACAATGGTTTCGAGTTCATTTTTATGACAAACGGGTTGCCAGTGTCGTGGTTTGTTGACCGACTATGGATATTGATTTTAATTTTTAAGTTAAATAATTATCTGTTTTGAAAAATTTATAAATAATGTTGGATTTTATCTATTATCTATTAGATAAAGATTTTTAGAAAAAGTATGGTTGGTAGGTATAACCTATATTTATTAAATTAACAAGAAACATTTCTTAAAAGCGGAAAAGCCTTATTATAAAACTATGGCAAATAAAATAAAATATAAAAATTTGATTAATACCGCAATTTGATTGTTTTTTAAATGTTTAAAAAATTGTTGTAAAATTTCATTTTTTTAATACCAACCAATAAAAAAATGCAACTCTCCAAACATATCTTGTCATTTATAAGAAAGGTACATAAATATAAGGATCTTTTAATTTATTAACCATATTTACATATATTACAATAAAAATATTTACGAAATATACAAAAAAAAATCAATTTATAAATCACACATTTCATTACTCTCATCGCTTTCATCCGAATCAGACATTCTCACTGTTATAACTAAGGGTTCTCTATAGGATTTAATTCACAATGGTAAGGTGGCAAACGAATTACAGTTATATTGTGTTGTTTTGCCATTTCGTCAACAACGTGTCTTTTATATTTTGATTTTTTTTCTGTAACTAATTGTCAAAAGCTCTGCTTTTACTGCGTCATCTCCAAAAGGTATTTCTTTTTTGGTAAGCCAGTTTTTTATTTCCCCTTTTCGCCAGCAGGATGATGGTAATTTTTCTATTAATCTTAAATGGTAGCTGGCATTGTCCATAACAATAATTGAATTTTCGGGAATTGACTTGATCATTTCGGAAAAATAATCTTCAAAAACATCAGCGTTCATTTCTTCGTGGTAATCCTTAGTTGACTTCGATTCGAATTCAAACAAACCGCCATTTAAAAATCCTTTATAGTTCCCAATATGTGTGATTATTAATCTGTGGCCCGTACCAGAAGGAGACTTCAAGCCAGTCGATAAACCTTCTAAAAAAGCCTGACGGGAGCTTCCAACATTTTTATCCTGCCAGCACTTGCTCACGGTGTGTCCTTCGTTAAGCCAGGTTTCATCCAAATAATAAATGTTTCTTCCTTCCTTTCGATACTCCTTAATTTGCCTTAAATACTTTCTTCTCCAACAGACTATTTCTTCTTTATCTATTAAAATAGATTTTCTATTTTGCTTTTGCCAAGAAAAATGTAATTCGTGTAAAATTTTCCATAATTTTTTTCTTCCCATTTCTGGTACATTTTCGTCTTATTTTATTAAGTGTCAAAATTTTGTCAATAGTTGGGATTTCATTCTTAAAATAAAATGAATGTACTGTCCTCCTGATGATATGCTTTGCTGTCTCGTCAACTGCTATCGGCTTCCTGCCGGCAGTTTTCTTTACACTCTTCTTCGGTTTTCACTTTTTCTGTCACTAAGAAGTCTGTAAATTGTTGCTTTACTTATGCCTGTCATATTGGCACATGTAGAAACTAGATTTCTAACAGTACTTAGAGGCATTTGATGCACAAGTGCATCATGTACGTTTAGTACTATAGTCCTTGCTTTAAAATCTAAAACACCTTTACACACTACGGGGCTAAACTTTGACATTCTTACAACAAATGCGCAACAATACTGAAAAATAAATTAAGTTTTTAGGATATATCTACATTATAAAGGGTGTCCCAAAAGTAGACGTCCAAACGAAAGGAGGCGATAGAGGAGGTCAGTAGCAATCAAAAAAATCCCATATACTATTATTCGATTGTCGATGGTTTAAAAGTTATTACCGTTTTTCTGTTTTTTATAAAAATAGTGTCATGAATTCTGTAAAGAACTCATAGACAGAATATCCTCACGTATTTGCGTGGTATTTGTTATGAATGTTGCCTTAAATAGTGTACTTTTTCATAAGTAATAATTGCATGCAAAACAATTGCTTCTGTTACTACGAAAATTATAATTTCCCAATGTGTTTAAGTTTTACATACACATTTTTGCGTTTGAATTGATGCTGCTACAAAGCACGTGTTCGACCAAAAATAAACAGCTATCAGAAAAAGTTGCTTTATTTATGCAGATTCTTTACGGTCAAATATTTATGATAAGAAAACTAAACATTCTTTTTCAAATAATTTTTAAGATCAACATACCGTTTCCCTGTCGCGAATGTAGTTAGTTTCTTTCTGGTTTTCCAACAAATTAGGCTTTATTTCTTATACTTTTGCTGAGACTGTTTGCTGTTTCTATTTTCAGAGTTTTTCGTGTTTTAACTCCTTTGCTACTATTACAAGTAAACCACCACAAATGGCTTATAGTTCCCACGAATATGCAGAAATGCACTATGTTTATGGGCTTTGTGATGGAAATGCTCGAGCTGCTGCCCGAGAATATGAAAGACGCTTTCCCGGTCGAAATCGCTATCCTGACCATAGAGTTTTCATAAATGTGCATCAGAGTTACTTGGAAGGCATCATTCCTGGTCAGCCACGGAGAGTAGGAAGACCTAGAAATGATAACGATGAAGATGATATTGTGGAATTTGCAACAGAGCATCCAATAACAAGTGTTCGTCGCATAGCAAGAGGTTCGGGACTTCCCAAATCCACAGTTCATCGAGTCTTACAAAGAAATCTGTTATATCCTTATTATGTGCAACGTGTTCAAGCACTTCTGCCCACTCATTATGAAAAAACGATTCAGTTTTGTCGGGAAATGCTGCAGCGTAATAGAGAAGACTCTAATTTTTTTTAAAACATTTTGTAGAGTGACGAAAGCAGTTTTAAAAGAATAGGGATATTTAATATACACAATTTGCATTATTGGGACTATGTTAATCCTAATATAGTGAGAAATGGTCGTTTTCAGCATCAGTTTTCAGTCAATCTATGGGCAGGGATCATTGAAGGCAAATTAATTGGACCATTCGAGCTACCAGGAAGACTTAAAGGCGAAAATTATTTACATTTCTTGCAACATAACTTGAACGATTTACTTGAAGACGTATCTGTAGCAACACGGCGAGACATGTGGCTGCAACACGACGGAGCTCCTGCTCACTCTGCCCGAATCGTAAAGCAACATCTTGATACTACTTTTAATAATCGATGGATTGGCAGGGGAAGAACCATCCAATGGCCGCCGCGTTCGCCTGACCTGAACCCCTTAAACTTTTTTTTATGGGGATAATTCAAAGAACTTGTTTTTATCAATGAAAGCCAGACTGAAGTAGAACTGCGAAGAAAAATAAGACAAGCGGCCAACGTTATTACCAACAATGAGAGAGCCTTTCGGCGCTTAAAAAGTAATTTCATCCGCCGTTGCCGAATGTGTATTAGGGCAGGTGGTTCGCATTTTGAACATTTATTGTGATGTTTAATAGCAATAATTTTTTTTTCATTATTTAGAATTAGATTATTTAGTATTATAATATTTTGATTTTTGTCCAAAAACGATTAGTTTAATAAAAATTTCAATCAAAAAAGACTCGTATCACTTATCTGAAAGTATTTCACCATATGAGAATCTTCATTAAATAAGTAACTTTTCCTGATTATTTTTAACTTTTTGTAGTAAATTTGTTTCTACCAGGTTCACTTAAAAGGCAAATAATTTTTAAATAAAAATTAAACATATTGAGAAATTATTTTTTTCTTACTAGTGAAAGAAACAATTATGCATCCAAATCATATTTATGAAAGGGTGCACTCCTTAGGGTCACACTCGCACTAAATACTAAGTAAATAAATTATGATATTTTTGTAATAAATTTTGTGCATGATGCATGAAGCGATTTTTACAAAAATGAGAAAAATGGAAATAACTTTTAAACCATCAACAATCGGATAATAGTAAGTATATAGGGTTTTTTTGATTGCAAATGATCTCCTCTATCACCTCCTCTCGTTTGGACGTCTACTTTTCGGACACCCTGTATACCAGAAAATATAACTACCTGTTTGCATTTAAGACTGCACAATTTAGTTACCTATAATACTTATACCTCCATATTTACCTACCTAGACAATATCTACTTATAAGGGTTAAAAAGAACTTGTTCATTAGGTACTTAAGTGATTCAAAGAATTTATGGCTAAAATTGGCCTATTTCTTGCACTATTAAATAAACCCAACAAATGAAAACATTCAGGTCTTAATTTACTTGAAAAGTGGGACGCCAATGGTTTTCGACCGTTTTATCGACCCTTTCGTGTGCTCCTACGGATTAAGAAATGGACTATAATAACCAAAAATATTGATTGGATGATTTTCTATCAAAAATATATTTCGCATTTTTTTGTTTTTAAGAAAATCTATTTTAAAATACAATTTAAGGTATAACGCAAAATTACCGGTCTAGTAAGTGTAATAATCAAACCTGTAAATCAAATTTTCTGTATCAAAAGCATTTATATCATTTTTTGCTATTATAATAATTTTTAAAAAATCAACATTAAAGAACATTTTGGCTTGTAACTCGAAAACCACTGGTCTAACCTAAAAATCCATAACAACCAAATTTATAGACTAAATATTTTTCTATCAAAATCAATCTAAGCATTTTTCTCAAAAATTCAGTATTTTTGGAAGAACACGATAATTAACAAACCATAACGTTTAGAAGTTTAATAAACATAAAATAAAATTGTCAAAAATTCAAAAACTAGTCTATTGGTAAAAAGTGTAATAAGCAAAACATTAGATACAAAACTGAGCATTTTTCTCAAAATCAAAATAGTTTCCGAAAAAACAGCTAAGTAAGAATACATAACCTCCAAATTCAAAACATTTCGTAAGTAAATAAAAATGACAAATCGGAAAAAGCGACAATTCCTAACACCTCTAACACTCATCTCCATATCAAATAAAAAACAAATAATATAAACTGATAAGACCTTATCATGTTTATTTGAATTACTGCGGATCTTCTAAATATGGCATTGTCAATAACAAAACTCTCGGTTTTAATCATTTTAAGGTTTTTTAAAAATTTCACTTTTTATTTCAAAAAACGCCGTCTGAGAGCACCTTTAAAGGTTTCCCATGTGCCCCCACACATTGTCATCGAAAGACAGATGTTCCCATTAAAAGCGAGAGGGTCAATGGTCAGTGCGGTATTTGAACTCTCTTCTTAACCACAGTATAAAGAACAAGACAGTAGGTTCACTCTCTTGCGGCCGTTTGAAGTAGGGACTTCTAAACAGTGCCGACTTTTTTTACGCGGTCGTAAATCATTATTTAGTTTCGACGGCAATCCTTTACGATACGGGGGGTGTTTGAAACATTTTTAATAAGGAATATTTTCGTACATCGCGGCGGGCAGCGTGTAATATATGGAATTTTTTGAAATTAAAGGAACTTTGTATTATTGTTAAAATAAAATTAAAAGAATATTATTAAGTATCTCTTTTGAACAAATAACTGTAAGAAAAACACTTGGTAGATAGCTTTAAAATTAAGTTTATTAGAAGGTACACAATTAAATCTTAGCTTTACGTTCCTTTCATGCTCTTTTCTTAACTGACCAAGAAACTACCTACCTAATATTACATACACTTAATTAATAATAACTTCGTTAATATACCCATTTTTTAATATTTAATAAAATTTACATAATAATGTGATAACAACACTCAGCATATGGAACTCGGTAACAGTGAAATATAAAAAGGCAGTTAAATAAAAAAAACTTATTAATGCCTAATTATTTGCTTTTTAAATAGGGCATGAAAGAACAAACCACTAAAATTCAAATAAAACGAAAATAGGTGTTTTACAACCTAGAATTCATATAAATATGCAAAATAAATATAGTTTTACATTGGGGATTATAGTACACATCAATATTTTGAAACTTAAACCCTTAAAAACCACCCTTAATGACGAAAAAAATGCAGTTTTAAGTATGGTTAGACGGTATAAGTGGCTAAAATTTATATCATTCAAATGATTGCAATGCAACTAATAATAAATCGGATAGCTTTCACTATTAAAAACCACTACTAATAACAGAATATTACCAAAAATTTTGCATTTTTTTAGATTAAAATCACGATTTAAAAAAAATATGTACTCTAAATCGCTGACACTTTTTGAATTTTTTTGTAGGATCTCAATTTTCCGAGATATTTAAGAAATACTGAAGAAAAGCGTGTATTTTTTTCGGTAAACTAATCCATTTTTATTTAAAAAAAAATGTATATCCCCTTTTACTCCTGCAGCCATCTACGCAACATATCGCCGGCATTTTTAAAGTACAAAATTTCCGCACAACGCTATTATAGTTCTAATATTGAAGACGCCCCTGTATAACGCAGTCGCCACCGGGCAGCAAAAAAGAGTAGCATCAGAAAGCGAGTGAGAAAGGCAACATTTTGGGCGGCGCTTAGAGTGATCCTTCTATTCTAGTTTATGTTCGGTGTCTTAACTCATTTCATGGTTGGTCTGAGTTAATTATCATTTTTAATATTTGAAAAAAGAAAACAAAAAACGTTTCGACTGTCGTAGAACATCTTCAGGTCCATTGCGCCCACCCCAAGCGTATTTATATTATAGGGTAGGTTATCGATTTTTGATTAGAGCCAAGGTCGCAATTGGGCTTTCGATTACGAAGGGGGAGAATAAGCGAGGGTGAATATTTACCACGGAGCTTTTGTGTGCTAGACGAGCTTTTTCGGATTGTTATGCGGAATATTTTCACTATTTGAGTGTAACCTTTTCGGTTTGCAGAATTTTAATTCGGAACGAAATTTCTGAATAAATATCGTATATCTATATAGTTAATAGTTGGTTGAACAAACATTTCTTAAAAATTACTTAAAGCAGCTCAGAAAAATACATACTATATTACTCAGAAGAAGATCACCAACAATTTTTGAAAAGGATCTGTGTTATCCATGTTTATTTGAAAACGTATTTTGAATAAATAACATTATCCTATAAAAACCCGAATTCTCTATAAATCACTTAACTCAGAAATACCATAGCTGTATTACTCTGAAATAGATTTCCTGCAACTTTTCTTAATGGGTCAGAAATGTTTACTAAATTGTTTCTGCGTTATTAGTTTCCGAATTTCTTGATCTAAAAATAAACCTTTATGAACTAAAGCCATTAATTGCTTAAATATTACTTTAGCTTGTTCAGAAAAATTAATTCAATATTACTCAGAAGAAGATTTCCAGTAATTTTTGTAAAAAGATCAGAAAAATCTGCGCAACTATTTTTGAACTAGCCATCTTTACTCTAGAACATGAATATATGCTATAAAAACGAAATCTTTTATAAAATTACTTAAAGTAAATCGAGAAAACGATAGCTATATTGCCCAGAAATAAATTTCACGCTACTTTACTTATTGGATCAGCATATTTTACTAAATTGTTTCTGATTTATTAATGACCGAATAAATTTCCATTCAGGTGTTTAAAATAAACCTTTATTATCTAAAAACAATAATTTCATACAAATTATTTTAGCCTCTTGAAAACAATTACTACTATATTACTCAGAACAAGACTCCTAACAATTTTTGTGAAGGATGAGAAGAATTTAAGCAATTGTTTCTGAGCCATTCAGTTTTAACAGAAAACTTTCTAAACATAGACATATACTACTAGCCTAGATTTATGAAATATTCCTTAACGTATTTAAAAAAAAATTGATGGCTTTTTTACTCAGAAATAAATTTTCTGCAACTTTCTAATCGATCAGAGAATTTTATTCAATTGTGCCACAGTTATATACATATTTCCGAACAAATTCAGAAATATAAAAAAACCTATGAACTAATCCCATTTATTTCTTAAAAATTACCTCAGGCTGTTTACAAAAATAAATTCTATATTACTTAGAAGAAGTATATTCCATATTATTCCCAAACAATTTTTGTAAAAGAATTAGAAATATTTGCGCCATTATTTCTGAGCTATTCAGCTTTACTTTAAGATATTTTTTTGACTTTAACATATCCCACCGACGTCTCGTTTTTTGAAAAACTTATTAAGCTAGCTCAGAAAAAACATCACTGTATTAGTCAGAAATAGATTTCCTGCAACTATTGTTAATGGATCAGAAAGTTTTACAAAATGGCTTCTGAGTTAATAATTATTGAATAAATTGCAGTTCAGAAATCTAAAAATAAATATCTTTATGGGCAAGAACCATTAATTTTTTAAAAATTACTTGAGCTAGTTCAGATAAATTAATACTAAATTACTCAGAAGAAGACCCCTAACAATCTTTGTAAAAGGATCAGAGGTTCGAGCAATTATTTCTGAGTTATTCAGCATGATTCTAAAACTTATTTTGAACATATCCTATAAAAACACAAATTTGTGCAAAATTACTTTTGCTAGCTCAAAAAAACAGTAGCGGTATTACTCAGAAATAGATTTCCTGCAACTTTTGTCAATGGATCAGAAAATGTTGAACTTTAGAATATCTTTCTGAGTTATGAATTTTCTAATTAAATTTCAAGAGAGATAATAACATTTGAAAGCTAAAACTGCGCAGCCTGATTTGCGCAAAACTTAAATCTTTTTGAACATGGAACCTAAATTTGTGAAAACTTACATATGGTAGCTTAGAAAAATAATGTTTGTTTTACTTTTACTCAGAAATAGGTTTCCTGTATTTTTTGTCAATGGATCAGAAAATTTTACGAATAAATTCGATTCAAGAGAAAAAAACAATTGAATGCTAAAACTAAAATTTTTTTAATATTACTTTTGAGTCTGCTCAGAAAAATAATTATCCTTTTACTCGTAAGATGATTTTCAGCAATTTTTGTAGACGGATTAGGAATATTTAAGCAAATATTTCTGCTCTACAAAAATACAGATTTATAAAAAATTACGTAAAGTAGCTTAGAACAACGATAATGGCTTTTCTACTCAGAAATAGATTTCCTATAACTTTTGTTAATAGATAAAAAAAATTTCCAAATTTTTTCAAAGTTATAAATTTCTAAAATTTATAACTTTCAATTTCAATTCAAGAATAAAAGAAATGAACCTTTTGTAGATAAAATCAGATCAGAAAAATTAATACAGTAATACTTAGACGAAGTTTTCTAATATTTTTGTGAAAGGATCAGAAAGATTTGCGCAAAACACTTTTGAGTTATTAACCTTTGAATAAATTGTAGTTTTGGGATCTGAAAATAAATTTTTAGGCACTAAAATCATTAATATCTTGGAAGAATTACTTGCGCCTGGTCAGAAAAATTAAGACAAAATGGCTCAGAAGAAAATTTCCGATAATTGTAAAATTATTAAAAATATTCTAGCAATTGCTTCTGAGGTATCCAGGTTTACTGTAAAACATATGCTATATAAACCCGGATATCTTAAAAATTACTTAAGAGAACTCAGAAAAATACTACCATATACTCAGAAGATGGCTCTAATATTTTTTTATAGGGATCCGAAAGATTTGAGCAGTTATTTCTGAGCTTTTTATCTATAGCCTTAAACTTCATTTGGACTTGAACCAATCCTATAAAAGGTTTGTAGAAAACTGGTTATAGTAGCTCGAAAAAGTTATAGCTGTATTACTCAGAAATAGATTTTCTGCAAATTCTATTACTGAATGAAAAAAATTTACTAAATTCTTTCTGAGTTAAAATTTTAATATTTAAGAAATATTTGGCATTTAGTTTTCAGTTATTCATGTTTAAAACTTATTTTGAATATGAACAAATGTATCGTATAAAAACCCAGATTCCTTAAAACTTACATAAAATACCTCAGAAAAACCGAAGCTGTATTACTAACAATATTTTACTAAATTGTTTCTGAGTTTTTTAAATTTCTTTTCAAAGTGGAATTCAACAAATAAACCTTTAGGTGCAAAAACCAACATTTCTTGAAAACTACCTGAGCCAGATCAGAATAATTAATATTATATTACTCAGAAGAAGATTCCCAACAATTTTTATGAAATGATCAGAAATATTTGAGCAATTGTTTTTGAGCTAATGAAATAGTTTTCTATCTAAAACATATTTTGAACAAGTATATTTTTTATGAAAACATATTTATGTATATTTTTATTTTTTATATTGAATATTGTCATAAGCAGATGAAGATTCTGAAAACATTTTATTTAAGAAAGTCGTTGGAGATTTTTTCTGAGTATGAAAAATATTTTATACTCAGAAACTTAACAAATATCAAGGAATCAGAAAGTTCTACAAATTTATTACTGAAATATCTAGCCTTGAACAAATACATTTTTTTAATTATATTTAATTCACTTGATTTTTCAAAAATTACTCAAGTTATTTAAAAAAAAGAAATATTTTAATATTTAGAAGAAGGTTATATTTTCTAAGACATTTGGTCCCAAAAACAATTTTTTAAACTATATTGAATGATTTCTCAAGAGTTTCTTAGTCTAGCTCAGAAATAATATTATAATAATCATTTTTATAACGTAAGAGAATCTCAACAATTTTTGTTAAATGATCAGAAAGTTCTAAGCAATTATTTTAGATAACCAGCTTTAAACAGATTTCATTTTTACATAAAATCTCGTTTATTGAATAAATTGCAATTCAGAAATCTAAAAATTAAAATCTTTATGGGCTAGAACCATTAATTTTTCTAAAAATTACTTGAGTCAGTTCAGAAAAATTAATACTAAATTACTCAGAAGAAGACCCCTAACAATCTTTGTAAAAGGATCAGAGATTTGAAGAATTATTTCTGAGTTATCCAGCATGATTCTAAAACTTATTTTGAACATATCCTATAAAAACACAAATTTGTAAAAAATTACTTTTGCTAGCTCAAAAAAATAGTAGCGGTATTACTCAGAAATAGATTTCCTGCAACTTTTGTCAATGGATCAGAAAATGTTGAACTTTAGAATATCTTTCTGAGTTATGAATTTTCTAATTAAATTTCAATAATAACATTTGAAAGCTAAAACTGCGCAGCCTGATTTGCGCAAAACTTAAATCTTTTTGAACATAGCTCAGAAAAATAATGTTTGTTTTACTTTTACTCAGAAATAGGTTTCCTGTATTTTTTGTCAATGGATCAGAAAATGTTGAACTTTAGAATATCTTTCTGAGTTATGAATTTTCTAATTAAATTTCAAGAGAGATAATAACATTTGAAAGCTAAAACTGCGCAGCCTGATTTGCGCAAAACTTAAATCTTTTTGAACATGGAACCTAAATTTGTGAAAACTTACATATGGTAGCTTAGAAAAATAATGTTTGTTTTACTTTTTTTCAGAAATAGGTTTCCTGTATTTTTTGTCAATGGATCAGAAAATTTTACGAATAAATTCGATTCAAGAGAAAAAAACAATTGAATGCTAAAACTAAAATTTTTTTAATATTACTTTTGAGTCTGCTCAGAAAAATAATTA
Organism: Anthonomus grandis grandis; assembly: GCF_022605725.1. Classification (NCBI taxonomy): domain Eukaryota; kingdom Metazoa; phylum Arthropoda; class Insecta; order Coleoptera; family Curculionidae; genus Anthonomus; species Anthonomus grandis. The sequence goes on along the minus strand of NC_065547.1, from coordinate 33,207,891 downwards.
TCCTTTTACTCGTAAGATGATTTTCAGCAATTTTTGTAGACGGATTAAGAATATTTAAGCAAATATTTCTGCTTTACAAAAATACAGATTTGTAAAAAATTACGTAAAGTAGCTTAGAACAACGATAATGGCTTTTCTACTCAGAAATAGATTTCCTACAACTTTTGTTAATGGATAAAAAAAAAATTCCCCAATTTTTTCAAAGTTATAAATTTTTAACAAATTTCAATTCAGGAATAAAAGAAATAAACCTTTTGGAGACAAAACCAGATCAGAAAAATTAATACAATAATACTTAGACGAAGGTTTCTAATATTTTTGTAAAAGGATCAGAAAGATTTGCGCAAAACTTAAATCTTTTTAAACATGAAACCTAAATTTGTGAAAACTTACATATATTAGCTCAGAAAAATAATGTTTGTTTTACTTTTACTCAGAAATAGGTTTCCTGTATTTTTTGTCAATGGATCAGAAAATTTTACGAATAAATTCGATTCAAGAGAAAGAAACAATTGAAAGCTAAAACTAATTTTTTTTTAAATTACTTTTGAGTCTGCTCAGAAAAATAATTATCATTTTACTCGAAAGAAGATTTTCAAGAATAGATATATTTTGTAGACGGATTAGGATCATTTAAGCAAATATTGCTACGCTATAAAAATACAGATTTGTACAAAATTACGTAAAGTAGCTTAGAACAACGATAATGGCTTTTCTACTCAGAAAGATTAGAGAAATTAATATAATAATATTTAGACGAAGGTTTCTAATATTTTTGTGAAAGGATCAGAAAGCAAATATTTCTGCGTTATAAAAATAAACCCGAATTTTCTAAAGATTACTTAAATAACTCAGAAATACCATAGTTGTATTACTTCTAAATAGATTTCCTGCAACTTTACTTAATAGATCAGAAATGTTTAGTATATAATTTCTGTTTTATTCATTTCTGAATTCCTTGATCTAAAAGTAAACCTTTATGTGCTAAAAACATTATTTTTTAAAAAATTACTTAAGGTAATTCAGAAAAATGGTAACTGTACTACTCAGAAATAAGTTTCCATCCACTTTTTTCAATATATCAGAAAATTTTATTCAATTATGCCTATTTCTAAATATAGTTTACTTCAGGAATCTAAGAATAAAACTTTATAAACTAAAGCCATTAATTGCTTAAATATTACTTTAGCCTGTTCAGAAAAATAATTTCAATAGTACTCAGAAAAAGATTCCAAGTAATTTTTGTAAAAAGATCAGAAAGATCTGCGCAATTATTTTTGAACTATTCAGCTTTACTCTAGAACATGAATATATGCTATAAAAACGAAATCTTTTATAAAGTACTTAAGTAAATCGGGAAAACGATAGCTATGTTACTCAGAAATCAATTTCACACTACTTTACTTAATGAATTAGCATATTTTCAATTGTTTCTGATTTATTAATGACCGAATAAATTTCCATTCAAGTGTTTAAAATAAACCTTTATGAACTAAAAACAATAATTTCATACAAATTATTTTAGCCTCCTGAAAACAATTAATACCATATTACTCAGAACAAGACTCCAAACAATTTTTGTGAAGAATGAGAAGAATTTAAGCAATTGTTTCTGAGCTATCCAATTTTACCAGAGAACTCTCTAAAGATGGGCATATACTACTAGGTGAGACTTATGAAAAATTACTTAAAGTAATTAAAAAAAATTGATGGCTATTTTACTCAGAAATAAATTTTCTGCAACTTTTCTTAATCGATCAGAGAATTTTATATAATTGTGCCACAGTTATATATTTCTGAACAAATTTCAATTCAGGATATAAAAAACCTTTATAGACTAATCCCATTTATTTCTTAAAAATTACTTCAGCCTGTTTAGAAAATGAATTCTATGTTACTCAGAGGAAGTATATTCCATATTACTCCCAAACAATTTTTGTAAAAGGATCAGAAACATTTGCGCTATTATTTCTGAGCTATCCAGCTTTACTTTAAGATATTTTTTTGACTTGGACATATCCCATAGACATCAACTTTTTTTAAAAAAGTTATTAAGGTAGCTCAGAAAAACCATCGCTGCTTTAGTCAGAAATAGATTTCCTTCAACTATTGTTAATGCATCAGAAAGTTTTACAAAATGGCTTCTGAGTTAATAATTATTGAATAAATTGCAGTTCAGAAATCTAAAAATAAATATCTTTATGGGCAAGAACCATTAATTTTTTAAAAATTACTTGAGCTAGTTCAGATAAATTAATACTAAATTACTCAGAAGAAGACCCCTAATAATCTTTGTAAAAGAATCAGAGATTTGAAGAATTATTTCTGAGTTATCCAGCATGATTCTAAAGCTTATTTTGAACATATCCTATAAAAAGCTAAAAAAATCCTATAAAAAGCTAGCTCAAAAAAACAATAGCGGTATTACTCAGAAATAGATTTCCTGCAACTTTTGTCAATGGATCAGAAAATTTTACAAATGTGTTTCTGAGTTATGAATTCATATCGCAACTAAATTCGATTCAAGAGAAAAAACATTTGAAAGATAAAACTAATTTTTTTTTAATTACTTTTGAGTCTGCTCAGAAAAATAATTATCCTATTACTCAAAAGAAGGTTTTCATTTGTAGACGGATTAGGAATATTTAAGCAAATATTTCTGCGCTACAAAAATACAGATTTATAAAAAATTACGTAAAGTAGCTTAGAACAACGATAATGGCTTTTCTACTCAGAAATTGATTTCCTACAACTTTTGTTAATGGATAAAAAAAAAATTCCTCAATTTTTTCAAAGTTATAAATTTCTAACAAATTTTAATTCAGGAATAAAAGAAATAAACCTTTTAGAGACAAAACCAGATCAGAAAAATTAATACAATAATACTTAGACGAAGGTTTCTAATATTTTTGTGAAAGGATCAGAAAAATTTGCGCAAAACTTAAATCTTTTTAAACATGAAACCTAAATTTGTGAAAAATTACATATGGTAGCTCAGAAAAATAATGTTTGTTTTACTTTTACTCAGAAATAGATTTCCAGTAACTGAGCGATCCAAAAATTTAACTAAACACTTTTGAGTTATTAACCTCTGAATAATTTGCAGTTTTGGGATCTGAAAATAAATTTTTAGGCACTAAAATCATTAATATCTTGGAAGAATTACTTGCGCCTGGTCAGAAAAATTAAGACAAAATGGCTCAGAAGAAAATTTCCGACAATATTTGTAAAATTTTTAAAAATATTCAAGCAATTGCTTCTATTTTTTATGAAAACATATTTATGTATATTTTTATTTTTTATATTGAATATTGTCATCAAGGAATCAGAAAGTTCTAAAAATTTGTTACTGAAATATCTAGCCTTGAACAAATACATTTTTTTAATTATATTTAATTCACTTGATTTTACAAAAATTACTCGAGTTATTTAAAAAAAAAAATTATTTTTTTTAATATTTAGAAGAAAATTTTCAGCAAATTTTATTGAAGGATCAGAGAGCTTAAGATTATATTTTCTGAGACATTTGGTCCCAAAAACAATTTCTTAGACTATATTGAATGATTTCTCTAATGAGTTTCTTAGTCTAGGTCAGAAATAATATTATAATAATCATTTTTATAATATTAGTATTTGTAAGAGAATCTCAACAATTTTTGTTAAATGGTCAGAAAGTTCTAAGCAATTATTTTAGATAACCAGCTTTAAACAGATTTCATTTGTACATAAAATTGAACATATTTCAACTATGATCTTTCAAAATGACATAAGTCAAACTCAACAAAATGATTTATTCATTCCTTAGAAGAAGATTTCTAACATTATTTATTAAAAGATCAGAAAGTTTTAAAGAATTGCTTCTGAGATATAATGGTTCAAGCAGATTAATTTTTTAAATTAAATTTAATGTATTTGACGATCAGGATTTTTTCGAAAAGTACTTAAGGCAGCTGAGAAAAATGTATGTTATAATATTCAAAATAAGATTTTTTACAAATTTTACTATTTTACAATTTTTTTTAAATTTTTATTTAAGCATCACAAAGTGCTAGCAAGCTCTTCTGATCCAGAGCCTCAAACTGTTTTATATTTTAAATTTAATTAAACAGGGTTAAATCATAATTTCTCAAGAAATATTTGAGCTCAGATATTAATTCTTCTGAGCTAACTTCTGAACTAAATAGTAAATGTCACAGGTGAAACTTGGGTACCTTATTAATATTTTTTACTAAAAGATCAGATGAAGTTGTTTCTAGGGTATGCGGCTTAAATAGGTTTATTTTTTAAACGAACTAAAAACATGATTTCTTATAAAATAATCAAGACAGCTCAATAACTATTTTTGTTAAAGTCTTAAAAAAATTAGGGCAATTGTTCCTGAACTACACCTTTTTAAAGGCGTCTTTAAAATTGAATAAAAGAAAGTACCAAATCAAAAATGTTGACTAAAATAGTTTCTGAGTAAACTAAAGTAACTTTTTTGCGAATGTTTACCTTTGCACCGCAATTGACAGTAAATGTTTCATCATTGTAAGTAAATTTTACTCATTTGGTCCTTCGAGCCGGTATAAAACCTCGAACCGTTCACTTTAAATCCCAATCTGTCGAAACGATTTCGGACCCTCGTGCAAATTCACCCCCCTAAACTCCGTTCCAATGACTGACTTCCACCCCCGGCGTTCCGCTTTCGCCCTAACCCATTTTTTTCTAGGGTGGCGATAAGGACAGGTATATAGGGTGCATACGTTTATATCTTAAAGGGTGCATACAAAAAAAAATTATTTAATCCAGGGAAAACCGATTATTGCTGTTGTTTATTGTTGCTAAGAGCCAGGCAGTCTATAAATTATTTGTCATTTCCTTGATTCAGGTGGTCTTATCAGTAAAATCGGATTTTCCGTTTGCCCTCATTGTTTTCTCGGAAACATTATGTTTTTCATTGTCGCAACTTCCTAGGAGGTGAATCTGTGATAAAGTAAATATTCTTCTTCAGAATTCCAGTTTCTGAATCACTTCTGAACAGTTTGGTTTATGTAATACTTGTTGATAAGAGATGCTAATGTGAGGATAAACGAGTTTTGATGATGTTTTACTCAGGACAAATGGAAAGTTGATGATGATTGCAGAAACACGAAACGTTAAATCGTCAGTTTTTTAAGTATGACGCGGTTTTTTTGGACATATTCGGAAACTTTATTTAAAAATTACATGAGAACCCTGTCCAATATACGAAGATACTCGTATACCTAAATGTAAGAAATACTTTGAATATGATCATAAAAAAATAGACTGTAAGAATAAACTGTCCTGTACATACGGTAGCTTAGATTACAAATCTGAGACTTGCCAAAGTGTTTAAAAAATATTGCAACTGCGCTCGAGCAAACGAGAAGTATCGCTAAAATTTCTACATATTTATCTCAGGGCCTAAGATTTGGAGAATGCTACTTTAATTATTGTATTATTTATTATCCTTTTTTTTGTTGTTATTGTACCCTATTAAAAATATATTTTTTGTCTTTCTCTTTAACACGAGTCCTTATGGAAATATCCATTAATATAAATTTTTGAATAAGTGCGATACATCGTTGGTTTAGGAACATAAGTACTATTTAAGAAAACAAACTTGATGATGACAGCTCAAGTACGAAACGTCGGTTTGAAAATCTGAGGACACCATTTTGTAAAATAGAGAAAGTAGCAATGAGAATGAGTAATTTATTTTATTATATCTATTCAAATCCAGTCGTAAAAAATTAAAATGAAATTGCGAATATTCGGTTTTTTCCAAATATCTTCGAAAGTATTCGGAATTTTGAAATTTCAAAAGGGCGTTTTAATGAGCACTAAATTACGCAACGCATCGTAGTATGTGTAACTAGAATATTTAATTAAGAAAAAGAGGGGTGGCGTATCATATGTGTTAAAGCCCAGAAGAAGCCGAAGGGAAAAAATGCTCAGAGGAAGGTGCAGATACTCAAAGTCAAGTGTTTTCAATTTAATGCAAATATTATTATTAAACATACTTAGACATATTTAACAGGCTTAATTCATACCCCCAACTAATTGCTCATTAAACAACATGGTTTTAATATACAATGAGAATTTTTGCTGCTTAAAAGTATTGACCATTTTTGGCAAGTTATTCCAAGACCTGGTTGCAATGTACTCAAATGATTTTTGATAATAATGTGTCGTGTATTATAATTATGATAAAAACCATTAAATTAATCCTTTAAATACACTGGCTGACATATTTTGAGAATTCTATAAATAAAATACATGATTCTTTCTCCTGTTTTCCATATTTAAAATCAAAATAATATTTAAATATGGATTAATGTAGGACCTACATGAAATATTATAAGCTCATACAAGAGTTTTGTAACTTTTGGATTTTATGATACAACATTCCTGTGAGTGATTCACTATAAACTATCCCCACAATCAACCAATGACAACACAAGACTTTCGCATAAGGTATATTTTACTTTAGATGATAAGAAATTTTTAAATTTATTTAAACTCTTTAGTTTAGGAGCAATATGTGACTCAAAATGATAAAAATGGGTCTAAAATTAGGCCAAGATTTTTTGGTTCTTTAACAATAGGCAACACATTATTTTGGGTTTGAATTTTAATATTATTTTTAATATGATTATAAGTAATATTATTATTACCAAATAGCAATATGCAGGATTTTTTGGGGTTTAAATTTAAGATATGACTTTGTTCATATTTATTTAATTTATTCAGGTTATTTTTAATTGAGTTTGTTTAGTATTGTAATTAAAGTGCAAAAGTTGTATACCTGGGAGTCATCTGCATATTGTTGTAAAGCGGACTTATGCTACTACGCATGCAAAACAGACGCGTGCGTCGGTTGAACAACAGTGGCGCGTAGACGCAAAGGGAGAGGTATGCCGAAGATAGTTGCATACGAGGCAGTTGCAAATAAACGCAAGTCGTTTGAGATACGTGCGTCTATCTGCCTCTTTAACGTTTTTTGTTAAAATTGTCACTACAGATTGGGATATTTTATAATTAATTATCGTTTTGGCAATTTTAATTTGTATGTGTAATGAGTAAGATGGAGTGGTCTAATGAAAAATGTATTGCGTTTGTCGAGGATTACCGCAGTTTTACTTGCCTTCGGAAGGCATCCGATAATAATTATAAAGACAAATTTAAACGAGGTGATGCTTAACAATATCTGGCGGATAAATATAAACTGCCTTCAAAAAAAGAAGTTTTAATTAAAATAAAAAGTTTTCGGTCATACTTTCGCAAAATACACGGTGAAAAAAACAAAGAAGAGAAGTGGAGCTGGAAGAGATGATGTTATATCAGAGCCCAGCTGGTTTCTGTACAAATATCTTTTGTTTATTTTGGATGGAGAGGAGGATCGGCCAGGGAAAGAAACATTTTCAACTTTGTCAAAGCCATTAGAATGTATACAGGAGGATCAGTCTAATGAGGTAAATTTATTTAATTATTATAACAAAAACAAATAATGACTCTATACACAAAATGTGCAACACAAATCATACATGTTACAAATATACAGCTTGCCAAGGGACAGCTCCTTCATGAGACATAAAGTAGTTCATAAATCCCTCTCTTATATCTTTTGCTTCTTTTGTGGCATTTCTTCTCGTCCTTGCAAGGTTTGTAATTCCAGTGTCGTTTATAATTTTCTTTCTCCATCTTCCAAAAATCAAATTTCCATCTACATCAGAGTCGAGGGTACCCGGGGGGAAATAAAGAGAAGACGATTGTCGGCTTCGACGTAAAAAGTTGTAGATTTAAACACAGGCCAGGACGACATCCTCAATAGTTTCTGTTTTAAGCTCAATCGGAGATCGAAAAATTCTGAATACTGATCTGAGTAAGCCAAAAGCATTTTCCACTATACGTCGGGCTCTTGATAATCTGTAATTGAAAACCCTTTTGGGAGATCCTTTTACCAAATCCGTTGCATAGGGTTTAAGAATGTGTTTTGTTAGTGGAAATGCATCATCGGCAACAAAAACGTATGGTAGAGGAAAGTCAGTGCCCGCTAAAATGTTTTCATGCGGTAAATTGAGTACACCATCTCTTAAAGCTGTATATAAGGAGCTGTTAGAAAAGACGCCCCCGTCTGACATTCGCCCTGGTCTACCGATATTTACATATCGAAAACAGTAATTGTTACTTATAGACAGCCTAATTGGAAACGTCTAATTTAAAAATTTATTTTTAGGCTCCAGAAGAAGGGAATGAAAATATTAATCACCAAAGTATCAGTGTTGACGAATCAGAACATTCTGTGACCTCACCTCCGATAGTAAGTCGTAAAACGAATAATGAGGATAACAGTACCCCCAAACAAGGTTCGTCATTCAAGAAAAACACGAAAATAGCAGATTAAGACAAACCGAACCCTGCAGAGGAAGCTGTATTACTCCTTAAAAATGTTACCGAAAACATAAAAAAAGAGATAATATTTCCGCATTTTCTGAGTATGTTGAGGCTAGAATTCGGAACCTCAAAAAACCTCGTACTCAGGCAATTGCGCAAATGCGTATAAACTCTCTTCTTTTCGAGATAGAAATTGAACAAGAGGACTCTATGGGCGTCTCTTCTAATCTAGTCTTTAGGGATAACTCACAGGTCAACCTTTATCCCATAAGCAATCAGAATCCAAATGTGGTTATACTCTATTTCCTTTTTGGTGAGAGCACAGTGTCTCATTATTTATGCAGAAGTAGCATAAATTTAGGGTGAGTCTTCCATTTTTCTACATGTAACAAAATGATAAACCAGGCTGTTTTTACCAATTTTAAGTGGACAAGTCCTGTATGGTCTCAAATACAATAGGTCGTAAAATTCGGAACAATGGTTTCGAGTTCATTTTTATGACAAACGGGTTGCCAGTGTCGTCCCGACTATGGATATTGATTTTAATTTTTAAGTTAAATAATTATCTGTTATGAAAAATTTATAAATAATGTTGGATTTTATCTATTATCTATTAGATAACGATTTTTAGAAAAAGTATGGTTGGTAGGTATAACCTATATTTATTAAATTAACAAGAAACATTTCTTAAAAGCGGAAAAGCCTCATTATAAAACTATGGCAAATAAAATGAAATATAAAAATTTGATTAATACCGCAATTTGATTGTTTTTTAAATGTTTAAAAAATTGATGTAAAATTTCATTTTTTTAATACCAACCAATAAAAAATGCAACTCTCCAAACATATCTTGTCATTTATAAGAAAGGTACATAAATATAAGGATCTTTTAATTTATTAATCATATGTACATATATTACAATAAAAATATTTAGGAAATATACAAAAAAAAATCAATTTATAAATCACACATTTCATTACTCTCATCGCTTTCATCCGAATCAGACATTCTCAATGTTATAACTAAGGGTTCGACAGTTTCTTCTAGAAGATTATCGAGGGTCCACATCTTTTCTTTTTCTTTTATAATAATAATAATAATAAGACGTTTATTAGCCACCAATACAAAAAAAGCATAATTACAGAACGTAATATGATTATATACATGGAATTGAATATTAGAATATTAAACAAAGAGAGCATATTAAAAACAATAGGTTATATAAAGAATTTAGTTAACACAAGTAAGGCAACTAAAAAGCCATGCATTCAGACTTCCAGAAAAGAAGGAAACAACTTCCTGGATTCTGTTAAGGCTTATAATAGAAGAAGTAAGAGAAAAAAATATAGCATGATTCACAGCATTGCTCCAGTTTTCTTGGGTAACGTTATCCACTGCTGCTTTCAGAAGTTCTCTCATATCTTTCAATTTAAAGGTTTTATTATTTCTAGCCACAAATCCTTTTACTTGAGCCCAAATTAACTCTATAGGATTTCGTCAACAACGTGTCTTTTATATTTTGATTTATTTTCTGTAACTATTGTCAGAAGCTCTGCTTTTACCGCGTCATCTCGAAAAGGTATTTCTTTTTCGGTAAGCCAGTTTTTTATTTTCCCTTTTCGCCAGCAGGATGATGGTAATTTTTCTATTAATTTTGAATTTTCGGGAATCGACTTGATCATTTCGGAAAAATAATGTTCAAAAACATCAGCGTTCATTTCTTCGTGGTAATCCTTAGTTGACTTCGATTCGAATTCAAACAGACCGCCATTTAATAATCTTTTATAGCTCCCAATATGTTTAATTCTTAATCTGTGGCCCTTACCAGAAGGAGACTTCAAGCCAGCCGATAAACCTAAAAAAGCCTGACGGGAGCTTCCAACATTTTTATCCTGCCAGCACTTGCTCACGGTGTGTCCTTCGTTAAGCCAGGTTTCATCCAAATAATAAATGTTTCTTCCTTCCTTTCGATACTCCTTAATTTGCCTTAAATACTTTCTTCTCCAACAGACTATTTCTTCTTTATCGATTAAAATAGATTTTCTATTTTGCTTTTGCCAAGAAAAATGTAATTCGTGTAAAATTTTCCATAATTTTTTTCTTCCCATTTCTGGTACATTTTCGTCTTCTTTTATAAGTGTCAAAATTTTGTCGATAGTTGGGATTTCGTTCTTAAAATAAAATGAATGTACTGTCGTCCTGATGATCTGCTTTGCTGTCTCATCAACTGCTATCGGCTTCCTACCTGCAGTTTTCTTTACACTCTTCTTGGGCAAGTTCTCACGGTTTTCACTTTTTCTGTCACTAAGAAGTCTGTAAATTGGTGCTTTACTTATGCCTGTCATATTGGCACATGTAGAAACTAGATTTCTAACAGTACTTAGAGGCATTTGATGCACAAGTGCATCATGTACGTTTAGTACTATAGTCCTTGCTTTAAAATCTAAAACACCTTTACACGCTACGGGGCTAAACTTTGACATTCTTACAACAAATGCGCAACAATACTGAAAAATAAATTAAGTTTTTAGGATATATCTACATTATATACCATAAAATATAACTACCTGTTTGCATTTAAGATTGCACAATTTAGGTACCTATAATACTTATACCTCCATATTTATCTACCTAGACAATATCTACTTATAAGGGTTAAAAAGAACTTGTTCATTGGGTACTTAAGTAATTCAAAGAATTTATGGCTAAAATTTGCCTATTTCTTGCACTATTAAATAAACCCAACAAATGAAAACATTCAGGTCTTAATGTACTTATAAAGTGGGACGCCAATGGTTTACGGCCGTTTTATGGCTATCGACCCTTTGGTGTGCTCCTACGGATTAAGAAATGGACTATAATCAGTATCGTCTTCGCCAAATGTCTATGCCGGTCCCTTTGAAAGAGACTTGTCCTGCTAATACCGCCAGTAAACAAGCTTTTCAAACATACTCAGGAGATGCTTCAAATACTTGTATAGTAATTCCTGGACCAAGTAGTGGATCTACTATTACCTCCGACATGTCAACATCAAATGACCAATATGATGAAGAATTTCACATCACAAACTATTTGAACTTTAGCAACAGCGGACAATAATATATTATATTATATGTATAGTCTGTTCAACGAGAGAAACAACACTTGACGTTTGGTTCCTATGTAAATTATGTGACATTTTTTATGTCAAGCGCTATTTCTCTCATTGAATAGACTTTATTATATAAACTATTATGAAACAGTACTGTTTAATAAATAACAAAATTATTAAAAAGGTATGAGTTTTTTTAGCCCTGTACATAGGCTAAGGTATCCTAATTTGGACCACTTTTCAAACATTTATTGTATTACACATTTTAATAAATATTTCAAAATTTTATTATAAAAATCATTTACTAAGTACTGTTTATATTCCAAAAATTCACAAATAATAGATACATGGTACTTTATAATATATTATTTTTCAAATGAAAAAAATATAAACAAAAGTCCAATTTGGGATACTGGTATCCTTAATTGGACCATTAGCGCCCTAAATTGGACCGATGTTAAAACCTATATTTAAACATGAGGAACGCGAAAAAAGATATATATTAGCATAACATAAACTAATATTCAACGTTTTTAACTGATAAACCTAAATGTAAAAAATCTTTATTATTATGTAATATTAAAAATCATAATCTTAAGTTTTACAGTTTGAACAATAAAATATCTTAGTTTTTAGCGATATATTGACACATTTTGCATGAAACCAAATTTTACATTTAAGACACTGGATTATTTCTTCGACTGATTCAGACTCGCATATTTCACAATACCAGCTGTCCGATTTAGCTCCACCTAATTTTGCTACCTTTTTTTTATCACTAATCTTTAAAAATTTAAAAGTAGTTTTAACCGATTTTGCTTTAGATATCTTAGCTCTTGCTTCAAGTTCATTTTTGTACGGGGAACTAGTCAATTCAACTGCGTCCTGGGTGAGGCAAACTTTTGATGATTTTGATTTTTTTATAGGTAACGGTGAAATATCCTGGACTGAAATATTTAGGGAAGTTGATCCTGCTTTCTTCGTTCGTAATCCTTGCGACCTAACGACTTGCGCCAATGGAATATTATCTTCTTCAGAAGAGGATGCCTCCTGTTGGGATTCATGGTTAGAGTTTGATGCACTGTCAAACATCATTGAAGCTGCAAAATCAGATTCTTTAAAAACATTTTCATCTGTAGGCCAAATGCCACTAGCACGAAAAGCGTTCTGTGCGTTTCTCACTGTTGCAGCAAGCCCATAAGCCTCTCCAATTATCCCGGAGACCTGAAACATTGATACAGTTCGACCCACGTTATTTCGCAATCATTTTTGAATGCATTGTCCATAAACATTTTGAAAGGCTCTGAAGAATCCAACATCCAACGGTTGGAGTCTGTGTGTTGTGTGACTTGGTAACTGCAACAACCTAATTCCATTATCCCTGGCAATTTGTAGAGCTTTTAGGTTTTTGCTGTGGGTGCTGTGGCCGTCCAACAATAACAAAACAGGGACCTCAGGGCTTGGCTTAACTGTTTCAATGAAATGTTTAAGCCATGTCACAAAAAGATCGCTTCTGATATATCCAGTATCGCTAATAGTGACAATGCTGCCAGGCGGAGCACCTAATGAAAGTTCCTCTTGAAAACGTTTCCTCTTAAAAATTATCATGGGTGGTACAAACTGCCCTGCTGCACTTGCACAACAAACCACAGTAGTATTTGCCCCCCTCTCTCCACTAGAAATGATCCCAATTTAATGTTTTCCCTTCTTGGCTAATATTTTCTGACATTGCCGTTGTACGGTTGAGCAGCCTGTCTCGTCGACGTTGAATATGCGTGTGGCGGTCAATTTATCCTCTTCACAGATTTTTTTAAAAAGTTCATAGAATTTATTAACTCGTACTTTGCTAAATCCTACAGCCCTTGCCATTGATGTTTTCTCCGGCTGCCGTAACGATATTTCTTTATGTCTTGACATGAAACCATAATACCGCTTTTTGCCTGCCATACGTTTATCTGTGTTGAAATTGTGTTTCAAATTGTTTCTTGTTGCCAATTCAAATGCCAGTTTGCGGACGTCTCGTATGCCCATCCCGAACATTCGCTCTTCGAAAATCAAAATATGCCTAGCCAATTCTGCTTCAACTTCTTCATTAAATACACTAAACCTGCCCATTTTTTTAATTGAATTATTTGCCCGTTTGTTTTTCTCTTCGAGATGTCATTTTAGTGTAGCTTTAGGTACTTTAAACAACCTTGCACATTCATTAAGCCCATAAGAACCATTACGAAAAGCGGAAATAGCACTGCTTAAATCTTCTGTGCTCCACTTGCCGTATTTACCACGTTCTGAAAAAAAATATTAAGAACTAAGTAAATGGAAGTGGTTGCCTAAATTGGACCGGTCCAATTTACAAGTCAATTGCTGTCCAATTTAGGAACCTCGTTCTCAAAACTAAACAATATCAAATTTTACCCACAACGGATTTTACCAATTTGGAGGTTAGGTCACTAAAACAACCCCTAAACTATGGCCTCTTTAATGAATCTTGAGAAATAATGATATTATAAATGTTGTGATTACTTACTTGAACGGTAAGTACTAGTATATTTGTATCGGAAGTTAAAAAATCATGAAAACACTTATATTTCCTCAACCGTTGTTTACAGACGCACACGTGTTGAAACTCTAACAGTTTTCGAGGTGTAGTTTTAGTTGGCATTGACAGATGGCGCCACTTGTTGTCGGTTTGCTCAAATCTTCAAAGGTCCAATTTAGGAGCCGGTCCAATATAGGCAACCCTACCCTATTAGGCCAGGCGGCAGAGACTTTTCTATAAGAAGCAATTTTATAAATCTGGAACTAACTTTTTTCAAATCACAGGCTCCGATTTTCATTATAAATAATAGCAAAATAACTATAAAAACATATGAATTTTCTTTTCTTACCTGTACACAATCATGTAGAGCCTTTGCAATAGCTTGGCTAACAGTTTTTATTATGCGAGATATACTTGGACTTGAAACTTTAAAGGTGTTAAACTTGCAAATGTATCACCGCTCGCTATATATCTCAAGAATATTGCCAACCTTGTAGCTTCTGAAAGTGCTTCACGAAAATATGTATTTTGTTTGCGTATAGCTGGGCCAACTAAGGTCGAGAGTAATTCAAAATCAGACGGCGACATTCGCGTAAAGTTTTTAAACAGCGAGTTCTTAGCCAGTCTTATTTCATCGACAATACTCAAAGTTCCATTTCTCCTCTGCAGAAAAGAGTTTACCCAGCATAAAGGCTTTTTTCGTTTTCTTTTTTCCGCCTCAACATCATTAACAATAATTGCTACTGCAGCAGCAATTGCACCAATTTATATTTCATTCAACATTGGTAAAAAGACGAGCAGCACCAAATGTTTAAACAAATGTGGAGATAAAGAGAGGCAATATCGTTTGAAATTGAGGCATAAATGGAAACAACATTAGGCAAGACACAAATGGCAAGCACAGTTTTGCATGCGTTTGTTGTTTATGTTCCATGCGTAATTGCATGCGTAGTTGCATGCGTAGCATAAGTGGAAAGCCCGCTTAATTTAGAGTATTGCAAGTTTTGATTCATGTCTGAAACATTTATAGAAAACAATTATTTATTTAGTTTTATTACTGAATTTTACAGCTAATATTGTAAATTATTTGAAATACAGAAGTTAGATACCCAAATCGAAAATTAATGTTAAATTGACTAAATGACCTTTCTTCAGTTTCATTCGGTTACATGAAAGATATGCCGTACCGTTAAAAGGACCCGCACGCGAAAACTCCACTTTAATTTCGTTTTAATCATCTCGTCATAGAAAAAGAGAGTAAAACGTGCCCGCCAACAAGTGGAATAAGGCGCGAACGAGCCGAATTCCACGGATTTTCTCGTTCGGAAGTGGAAGCGGTGGAATTTTGACGGTTCGCGGAAAAAATCATCGAATCGATTCGGTGCCAAGCGGATTCCGGGAAGCGGGTTTTAATTTACGATTATTTTTTACTCCATTTCACTCTAATATCCAATACGGCAGATGGACGCCATTTTGAAAAAAAATTACATTGAAGGTTTTTGGCAACGTTGTATGTCAACTGACAGACCAACTGCCGGACGGAAGCCCAAGAAAAGTGTTTTAGAAAGGGAAATTGACCTTTTATACGCTGATAACTTCAAAACTTTAATTCCACCTAATTAAAAGTCTGAACAAAAGATGTTTAGGAATATTTCCTCAGAGTTTTAGTATTTACTTCATTCATTTGAGCTAAGTAGTTTTTGAGATATCTGTTTTTCTTGAGGCAACAGCTCTGGGTTGAAAATCTTTATTGCTCAAGAGACCCTTTAGTGATTTATATCTTAAAAACTCTCTTTCTATTTACTGTTCAGTTTTAATAGCAGTTGTACACGAATCTTTTTTGAGTATTTTACTGTTTATTTTATTACTCTATGTTAAGTAGTTTTTAAGGAAATGTTAGTTTTTCTTGAGTGAAAAAAAGTTTTGTAGTAAAATGACTTTTCTAGACAAGTAAGTCCTTAAAGCCAGATATCTTAAAAACTGTTTTTCAATACATTCTAAAGTATTATTAAGAGTTAAATGGCAATTTTTTCTTGGTATTTTCCTATTAATTGTAATTTAAATCTTAAGTATGATGTTTATTATTATGATTTTGTAAACTGTGATTTTGTTGCCATTAATAATTGCCTTGCTAGCATGAATTGGGATACTGCTTTTAATCAGAAAGATATTAATAAATGCATTGATATTTTTTACAATGGTCTCTATTTTGCGATTGAGATGTTTGTTCCAATTAAATATTTTAAATCATTTAATTTTCCCACTTGGTTTAGTAGAAAATTACAGAATCTTGTTATTCAAAAAAAAGATTGCTCACACAAAATTCAAAAATAGTAAGGATCCCATGGACTATGTTAATTTTTCAAATTTGAGGAATAAATGTAAAACTCTCCGTGATGAATGTTTTAGGTCATATATTGAAAGGTTAAATACTGAAATTTCTCACGATCCTTCTTCATTTTGGAAACACATCAATAGATTGCGTAAGTCTGATTCATACCCCAATAGCATGCGTATGGAAGCCGAGGTTGCTGGTAATGGTCAAGATATTGTAAACTTATTTGCTAGGTATTTTGAATTTTTTGGCAACCTATCAGTAAGGCTCCTGACTTATAAGTTTGATTACAGTCTGAATTTAAACACTTCTCTTTTTCTTTGTTGGACATATTTGATGAAATCTTACGCCTTCCTAACGCCTCGCCTCTGCATCACCTTTTCAATCTTTGCTTGACATCAGGCAAATTTCCTGATTATTGGAAGGTAAGCTTTTTAACACCAATTCATAAAAATGGCGATAGATATTTGTATGTGACTGATATTTGTAACTATAGAGGTGTGTGTATTCAGTCTGTAGTTCCTATAGTCCATTTCTTAATCCGTAGGAGCACACGAAAGGGTCGATAGCCATAAAACGGTAGTAAACCATTGGCGTCCCACTTTTCAAGTACATTAAGACCTGAATGTTTTCATTTGTTGGGTTTATTTAATAGTGCAAGAAATAGGCCAATTTTAGCCATAAATTCTTCGAATTACTTAAGTACCTAATGAACAAGTTCTTTTTAACCCTTATAAGTAGATATTGTCTAGGTAGGTAAATATGGAGGTATAAGTATTATAGGTACCTAAATTGTGCAATCTTAAATGCAAACAATTATATTTTATAGTATATAATGTAGATTTTTCTAAAAACTTAATTTATTTTTCAGTATTGTTGCGCATTTGTTGTAAGAATGTCAAAGTTTAGCCCCGTAGTGTGTAAAGGTGTTTAGGATTTTAAAGCAAGGACTATAGTACTAAACGTAGATGATGCACTTGTGCATCAAATGCCTCTAAGTACTGTTAGTTTCTACATGTGCCAATATCACAGGCATAAGTAGAGCAACAATTTACAGACTTCTTAGTGACTATAAGCTGTTTGACAGGTTTTTTTTCTGTGCGATTTTCGTGGCACTGTAGGCGATTGCTTGGTGATCATCAGCATGGTTTTTGTCAGGGTAGATCTACGGTGACTAACCTGTTGACTTACGATTATGATTCAATTGGTGCTTTTGAGAGGTCTGTACAGGTCGATACTGTGTGTACAGACTTCTCGAAGGCCTTTGATAGGGTTGGTCATGAACATCTGGTTCGGAAGTTTGGAGCTATGGGCCTTGGTAGGACTTTGGTCGAATTTTGTCACAGTTTTTTGACTGGTCGCACACAGCTGGTGAGAATAAGTAATTATATTTCTAATGGTATTGAAGTATCTTCAGGCGTGCTTCAAGGTTCGTATATTAGACCGGTCTTTTTTAACTTGTTCATAAGAGATTTGAGTCATGTAATTGCTCATTCAAAGCATCTTGCTTTTGCTGATGATTTTAAACTGTATGAAGCCATTGAGTCATATCTTGATGCTGAGCTACTATAATTGGATTTAAATAGTGTTGCTGAGTGGTGTAATATCAATAGTCTCAAACTGAATGTAAAGAAGTGTGTATGTATTTCGTTTGGTCGTTCTAATAAAATTATTAATTATCAGTAAACAATCAACAATAACGAACTCAAGTCAGTTGATACAGTTAAAGATTTAGGTGTTCTTTTCGATACCAAGCTAACTTTTTTGCCGCACTTTTTGGATATTATTAACAGGAGTATGCGTAGTCTTGGTTTTATCACTAGAAATAGTGTACATCTTTCACCTTACTGTTTCAAATTACTTTATTACTTTTTGGTACGTTCCTTGCCTAAATATGCGTCTGTCATTTGGTCCCCTTATTATGATTCTCATATTGAACGCCTTGAGACTGTACAAAGAAGATTCTTAAGATTCCTTGCTTATAGAGCTGAAGTTAATATTTTTCGTAATTATTACATCGACTATAATACTATCAGTATCCAATTTAATATCCCTAATCTTGAAGTCAGACGGCATTATTCTGATGCTTTAACGTTTTATAAGATCTTAAAGTCTTTCAAGCCTGATATTTGGAAAACGATTAATTCCATAATTAAAAAAAAAATCCGTTTGATGAAATATTATTTATTTAATTTATATGAAAATTTCTGCTTTTAATAAAAAAGTATATAAAAAGCAGCATTAACCTATATTATTATTTATGGTTTCCTTATTTTATAGAACACTCTTTGTTCACTATCAACGTACTGATGCTTAAACTTTTTTAAATGTGATGAAATTTAAAAAATGCGTTTTCTCTTGGTCTGAGCATCCAATTAAATTACAGAAAAGTCTCAACAGTTGACCTAATAACCCCATTTCCATTTCATCTCCCAAGAATCTTTTACCTTACCTACTTATAAACGTATTGAATATTAAAAATTTGTAAACAATAAATTTTAAAAAATTGTAATCTATTCGTTAGAAGGTTTTCTTTATTACCAATAATTTGTTTTTCATTTAATTTAATGATATTTTTATTTTAAAATCGCATTTTCTATCGGACTGAACGTGGTTATCCGTTTAATATTAATAATAGTGTCTAGCTAGTGTCGACTTACTTACTCAAAGATATCTTCAGTCAATATAATGAATCTTAGCAAAATTTGCTGTATGTTTGTTAGAACGTTAACGATTCTCTTTTTAATTTTACAGTACGTTCATTTTTCTTGGAGGGTGGAGGTTCATTTTCAAGAACATTTAAAAATCAAGGTGATTTTTGTAACTGGAACCTCCTATTTTTCATGCCGGAGTTAGAAAGAGAAAAAAATATAGGATCAAAATAGCATTTTAATTTTTTTTGTACCCTTAACAAGGTCAAATTTTTAAAACTTCATTTTTAGTCAAATAAACAAGGAGTAAAGATTCATTTGTAGGGATGGTCGGCATTAACTGTGACAACGGATGTGATAATCCTGAGGTAATTTGTCAAGGTTAAAATTTAAGTTTAAAAAAAACCTTGTAAACTTTTAAAAAATGGATGACCAGCATCATTGGCTAAATGGGTTATTTTATGCGCTGTCCAAAACGAATTAATAATATGAGAATACAAATTTTATTAATGTAAAGGGAAACCCCCTGAGATGTACGTTTTGGCACCCGTTCACTTTTGGCAAACTGTTTTTTATTGCGTCGTTAATTTTGGATCGAGTGTATTTCTCGAAAGAATATTGAGTATTTTTATCTCGCTTCATTTGACATTTCTCGGAAAGCTCTCGCTTTAAAAGAAAAACTAGAACTGCAGCTTATTTTTTTTATGATATTTGTTCATAACACGGTTAGAAAATGAGATATTTTCAATAGTAAAAAACAGACAGTTCCCAAAAAAAGTAGAGAGTTTTTTGGCACCAATAAATAAAATAAGCACCAAAATATTAAGAAATAATTTGTCTACACTACTTTATTATGTCTTTATGAGATATTAAGTTGTCATGACTTTCTTATCCGTTAAAGAGGTTTCGTCCCAAAGTCGTTATTTCAAGGAAAACTTGAATTTTCTAAAAAAGTTTTAGTTGTAAATCAATAATCAATAGTTTTAGTAATAATGTTTATCACAATTGTGCTTATACAGATCAAATATAACATGAAAATACAAAGAAAATATCAACTTAGACAATACAATTATTTACAATAAAACTTCCTCCAAATTTAGGTGTAAAAAATCTATATAACGGATTTTTATTGGTACATTTACAACATATTTTGTAAAATTACTGCTTGGTATTTGCCTAGGTATAGAAATAGGAAAGGTATAAAAAAATTTTACCCCGTAAGTACTTTGACCATCCTGTTAACTTTTATGAGAACAACATTTTAGTAACAGGTTTTTTTCTTTACCTGGCATCATACTGATGAAGATCCTCAGGAAACACATAACGATAATGCTCTTTTTCACATGCATTAAGTTCTCTAAAACATACATACTTGACACCGTTAATATCCGAAAGTTCACAAAAGCCTTTACACAGTCTTTCCTGTAGTCCAAGTCCCGAGACCACCCTGACTGCCTTTTAAAAAGCCTGAAAATTCTTTCTGATTGTGCAGAATGCCCCTATGCAAGAATAGCATATGATTTAGAGTGAAACAGGCCAAAGTATGCTGCTCTTAGAGTGCTAAAAAAAACACGATTTTCCAGGTTGCGCAACAGATTTAAACTTCTCTTAAATTCACACACCACTGAGTCAATGTACACGTTCTAAAGCAGCCTAGAATCGTTGATTGAATATTTGAGAATTGTCCCAATTATTTTTTCCAAATATTCAGTCAACTTAACACCTCTTATAGAAAACACAACAACCTTGTTTGTCCATTGACTTCAAACCAGTCAAAAAACTCAGCTCTCTCTTGTAACCTCGATAAAACCTCCATATCCATAACCATCCTTTGCATTAGACAAGATGATTGTGTCATTAGCAAAAAGTGTGAACTTGGTTCTAAAGTTGGCAAATCATTAATCTAGATTAGAAAAAGTATGGGCCCCAATATTGAACCTTGTGGCACCTCTATGATGATCGAACTTCCTGCCGATGTCACTCCATCAAACCTGCGTGGACTCAGTATCAACTGCCTGTGTTTGGTTTGACAGGAATGATGTCAAATGGAAGACTTGTTAAGGTCACAGAACAATGAACACGTAAATTTTTAGCTATTGAATTCTTTTCAGACTGCTTATGGGCAGAGGGAACAAAACACAATGCTTACAAAGAGCACCTTTTAGTCGCTTGGAATATAGCCATGGTGCATATTGATCCGACCAAGCATGAATAATTTTCTTCTCAAATGGCTTGCATTACTTTCAAAATCGTAATTTCTGGGCGGGATCCAAGGATTTTGTAACAACTCCCTCTTCTTTTCCGTCGATTGCTGGGTAGCCAACCCAACATAAAAAATATCCCTAAAAAATCGATACACAAGATTACTCTTACGGTGTTTAGGCATAGGACAAAAATATGGAAAATAAAGATCAAGATACCTATAATAACATCACATTCAAATATCATTTACTTCGGACTTCCTATCAGTAAAATTAAAATTGCGATATTCAAAAGTCGTTAACTTTGTGGTTTGAACAAAGAAATCAATATTAGGTTTTGTTTTGTTTTGACTCACCTCTTTCAAAGAATTTCCTGATATCCATTTGGCAGAGTAATATTTCCAGTCTCCAATTGTTGCACAGTAAACGTAAATTAAATCTCGTGTCGCCGCAACTAAACTTATAAGACATTATGGCCCATGAAATATTCGCTCGTATTAAACTCCGAACCACAAAACAATAATATAGAAAAGTACTAGTAGTTGCATACAAACTGATAGAAAATCCTTTGACAAATCAGGTAGCGTTCTCACGCTTGGCAACGGAACCTGTTGTAACTAACTTGACAGTTTATCGTGCCTAATTGGATCAATCAAAATGGTATTTCTACCATTTTGATGGTATTTTGGCGTGGCCAAATTATGGCGGGAAATCAAATTTCATTTAATCTGATAATCTTATTATTTAAGTAATAACTAAAGCAAACGTCTAATCAAAAAGGTTACTTATAGAGAAAGGGGCCCTTTTAAATGGTGTTAGAATCAGATTCTGATCAGAATAAAAATAAAATTCTTCAGCTTTATTTTCCATATCTAAACAAGTTAATTTACTGCAATAATCAATTAACAATAGTGTACTACATAACACCAATTACAAAATGGAAATAAAACAATGTTTTGCTTTAATACATTTATTATTTAATTTTCCTGAAAAAAAAACTTAAAATGATATAAGTAATTTATAATAATTTATTATAACAGACTTTATATAAATTAGAATTAATAATGTTTAAAAGTATTTTGTTAGCACCGTAACGGTGCATTCCATAATAATGGCAGTGTTAATAAACATAATTTTCATTATTAAGACACCAGCAATCCATTCTTCACCCGAGAAATTCCTCATCAGTCACCATCTATGATGGTCGCTTAATATTTGGGCAGGAATAATATGACATTACGTTATATTCGACCGCACTTTTTTAATGGACATCTTACAGGTAAAATGTATTTAAACTTTTTACAAAACGATTTTAATGTCCTTCTACAAACGTTGCCTGACCATGTTCGAGATAGGATTTGGTCTTAGCATGAAGGCGCTCCAGCTCATTATAGCCATGCTGTTAGAAATTTTTTAAATGAGCATTTTGATGACCGGTGGATAGGGAGAGGTGGGCCGGTCCCTTGGCCCGCAAGGTCCCCAGATTTGACCAAACTGGATTTTTATTTGTGGGGATATGTGAAGGAAAAAGTCTGTCAAACAACTCCTGCCACAAGTGAAAATATGAAAAATAAAATTCGGGAGATTACAGTCACGCCAATTATGTTGGAAAAAAGGTTAATGACTCATTCTCAAAAAGGGTAAACGCTTGCATACAAAATTTAGGAGGTCATATTGAAGACAATTTATAATAATTGTAATTGATCTTACATTTAAAATTAGTGTAACGATGTACATTTATGCAAAAATACGTAAGTAAAGTCCAGTGCAACGACATATTAGAATGGTCACCCGTCAAAACACCAGCATTCCACTTGCCAAACAATGTCATCCACCTTCTATTTACATTGTTTGAGAAGTATATAAGATTAAAACTTATGCATAGTATTTTACAGAAAAGTTAAAATATCTCAAAAAGTACGTGGTTTAATTATAGGACATATTAAATAAAAAATGAAGGTATTTAAGGGACAAACTTAATTAGATAAAAATATACAGGGTGTTCCAATTAAAAAAATTGAGATATTGCGTATTTAATTTCAGCAAGTTTGAAAGTTCTTTAAAAACACCCTGTATTAAAAAATTACAAATTATCATAGTCAGCCTAGAGGAGGTACCCTAGACTAACTGTGGTACAAGTTTCATAGGCGCAGAATAAATTTTAAGTTAATTATGATTTTTTAAACGAACCCTCTAAAAGGCAAAAAATAACATAAAAAAATTAATTACGTTGCAACGCCGCACGGAAATTTTAAAAACGTTATACCAAGTAAAGTACTCTTTTTGCCTCACATTTTAGTACCATAATATAAAGCGTACCTTTTAAAAAAAAATCATATTTTATAGTAACTTGTTTGTGACACACCTAGTATACATAAAAATATTTTTAGTTCGTAGGTTTTTGTCAACCCTACAACTTTGCTGTAGAACTTTTTGCTCTACCTCGTATAGTTAAGGCGCTATCTTATCCGTACACCTTATTGGCACACCCTGTATATTGAATAGAGGATGAATTATTGTTGTTGCTGTTTCCTAAAGAAAAATTAAACAGATATTAAAAAGTAATTAAAAACTTTATAACAGTATTATCCAAAGAAACAATATATCTCTCTACAAAACAAAATAAACTCTTTGAAAATGAAAACAACTTATTTTAGTATAAACATATATCACTTACATAGTATATATTTGTTGGTCTCTTATAATACTAACATTTCATGGATCTGTATTATTAATAAAAACTTAATGGAAAGACACATGTCTACATAAAATAAAAAGAAACTCTTAAAACACAAGTTAAAAGAAAAACATTCATACTGATCCATTCTGGGTGCTCAGCTCTCTTAGTCTCTATACCTATGTCTTGTCTAAGTGAACACAGGAAGTTGTATGATACGAGCATGACACAAATATACAAATTTGCATTGCATACTCTCTCCATGTTTTTCTCGTAATGGGGACTAAAGGAATTTTAAAAAATCTATTCTTACTATGTTTATGCGAATCACTTAAAATATAAATGCTCTTACATGAAGGTAAAAGTTTACAGAAAAATTGTTATCAACTTTTTAATTGTGGAAAAGAAAATGAGAGGCCAGTCATTTTGTAATATGTATTTATAAGAATCAAGTTAAAAATTAAATACTTGAAAAGTGAAACTTCTTCATTGAATTCAACTGAATTTGATTTTATTAAAGACTGAAGATTGACAATGTAAAAACATAATAGTAATAAATAAAATCAGATTTTCTTACTAGAAACCTGGAATTGCTTGCTGCAAATCAATTACATTAGAAACGTCATAAAGGACTTAAAAACTGGGCCTTTAAGACGTTTCTCGTTTATATTGTCAATTCATCGAAGATAGCTGCTGAGACACTCTTAGTGAACTATTTCGAGCCAGGACATACATTTATGTCGGCTGATTCCCTGCATCACCAAATAGAATTTTCATTATATCATTTTCAAAATATCATTTTCAGGGTTACAACAAAAGTTATGCATATTGAACAATTGTCCAGCCAAAATATAAAATTCTCCGCGTCACGATTATGCAGCATGAACTGAAAAAAAGGTGCTGATCAGTTCCTCTTTTCCTCGACCACGAACGGCTTCGTGCCAAACAACTGCTTCGTCTTCATGCTTATGAGGATGTAGGTCCATTATTTTAAACACTCGTCGTTTCCAAGCTTAGTGAACCTGATATTTTCACTCAACAGTATTTTCCGATAAGCTTCGTATTAATAATAATAATAATAATAATAAAAATAATAATATGTCTTAATTTAAAAAAAAAAATGAATATTAATCTTACAATATTACTTAATACTACATTGCCAAAGAAGGCGAAGATTAGCTTAAAGCTACTCTTTAACTGTTTACCTTCCTAACATTCACAGTTTAAATTTAGAAAACGAGAAAAAAAAAACAAAAAAATAAACAAGTATATATAAAGTATTTATCTTCTAGAAAACTAGACTATATTTAACTTAACGACATTATAAGTAAAAGATCGCTCGAACAGAGCCGTGGAATGGTGCGGCATGGTCAAGATATTGTATCTAATATTTCGAGTGTGAACCTGGTTTCTTGGTATTAACTTTTCAAAAAGATATTCAGGACTTTGACTAACATATAATCGATAAAGAAAAGTAGAAGTGAAGAATTTGAATAGGTAAGGTAGCGTTAACCACCTCAACTGAAATATAGAGTCTGATACATGATCAAACTTTCCAAGGTTAAAAATAAATCTACAGCAAGTATTCTGCACGCGTTGCAGGCGGTAACGATTTATTTGGTCTAAGCAAAGATAATAAACTATAAGGCAGTAATTTAAAATAGATAAAACAAGAGCCACTACGAGTTTTTTCCTAGTTTTAAAATTTAAAATGTGTTTATTGGCATAAAGCATACGCATGTTTAAATAACACCTCTGCAGAAGAGTATTAACATGTTCCTTAAACCTTTAAGAATTGTCTATTTTAAGTCCCAAAACCTTCACAGTATCAGGGAACGAAATAGTTTCGTTATCCAATTGAATGTGAACAGTTTCCATTATATTTTTATGTGATCCTCGGTTTGAAAACAAAACCATTTTTGTTTTATTAGGATTAATGACAATGTTATGCTCTTTTGAAAATTGATTTATTACGTTCAGATCAGCGTTAATAGTATCAGCCACGTTATCAAAATTAGTAGAGTCAAAATAATGTATGTATTGAGTGTCATCAGCATACTGATGTATTTCAGAATCTTTAACTAGACCGGGTAAATCTAAAGTATATATAAGAAATAATAATGGGCCTAGAATCGACTCTTGTGGGACACCAGAAATAATATTTTTCGAAGCAGAATATTCATTATTCTCCCTCACTTTCTGGGTTCTACGCCACAAGTAGGTTTTAAAAAAGGACAAAACAACCTCACTACAGCCATAATATTTCAGTTTCGCTACAAGCTAATCATGATCGATGACATCAAATGCTTTCGAGAAATCAAGAGCTATCATAATGGCTGAAATCTCTTTGTCAAGAGCTCGCATGATGTTATCGGTGACGTTTAGAAGTGAACTAGCTGTACTATGATGTTTCCTAAAACCAGATTGATGGGAAGGGAGGATTTTATTTGACATTAAAAATGATGACAGCTGCATATAGACTATTCTTTCGAGATCTTAGGGATTACTTATTTAGGGATTTATTAGGAAATTATAGAGAAATTAGAGATAGGGAGATTACGGGAAGCAAACTTATCGGACGCAAATCTTGAACACTTTCAGGTACCCGCATTTATATTGTGGAAATTTTTCCAAAAAATCATTATGCATAATAGCTCCCTAGGTAAATATTTTACTCTGGGCGCATGTTATCGCGCATGAACACGTGCAATATCACTTGTTTATCAAGTTTGTTAAAAGGTGGATTTTTACTCCGTTGGTCTTTGTTTGGAAGTTAAATTTAAAATCAGCTGGCTCAACACAAAAAGGCAGCATCCAACAGTCTGCATGACAAAATACTCCTTTTTTGCATTGTATATTACACTTGCTGCCATTCTAACTTGCAGAGGGTTAGATTTTACAAAAGGCAGTAAAATGTTTTCTCGAATTTTTTGGCAAAGTTATATAGTTTACTGCTTTTTTGTGTTGAGTTTGTGTACAAAACAACATAAAACAATCAATGGTGCTCAAAAACGAATTTCGGATTTTTTGCTAGTTTTGCGTTTCTCCATAGTTGGGCAGAGTAGTCCTTTGGACTACTGATTTTAACTAAAGGCATTATAAGAGAAGTCTTCCAAACATCAGGAAAATAACCTCTTTTTGCAAACAGGAGTTTATAAAATGAGTCGAGTGAGGAGATGTTGAATACAATGTCGGAGCATATTCGCTGAGATGCAGTCACTACGACAGGCATTAGATTTAAGGTCTAAAACTATTTTTAAAATTTCTGCTACAGTGGCTTAGTCAAATGATAACTGGAGATCAGAACTAAATTTATGATTAAGAAAATATTCGACTGTTTCTGGGCAGTTATCTGAAGGACTATAAACTGATGAAAAATAATCATTTATTTTGTCAGGATTTTGAAGGTTTACAGGTATAGAACGGTTAGAAGAATTTCTGAGGCTAAGGTTTTTTATTTCTTTCCATAGTTTTTTACTATTGCTGCTTTTTTGATGAAGTTCCAAATATGCTTTCTTTTCCCGCCTAATATGAATGCCGCCTAACTGAAATGTTTAATATATTATACAGGGTGTTCATTTGAAAACTTCCCAGCACGGATTTATCGAAAACCTCTGTTTAAAAAAAAACGCCGAAATACGTCAAAAGGTTTGTCAAGGGGGACAACTTTCTAACTTAAAATTACTTCACTCCCTTTCAACCTCTGCCCCCCAGAGTCATCCCCTTAAAAATTTTAAATGGCACGGGGTATCGAGTAATAGCTTGTTTAAAAGGTCTTTCGAAGTCTTTTATTTTGACGTTTGATTTTTTTAAATCGATCGATTCGTTTTCGAGAAAATTAGAAAAATCTTTGTTTATCTTAATTTGTTCATATAGAAAACAAAAACATGAAAATATCAGTTTTTATTTCAATAAGTGTTCAAAATGTTGCCCGTTTTTGGCCAAACAATGATATAGGCGATGTTCAAATTCCTGACGGACATTTTCAAAAACATGTTGTGGGATATCATGACACCTGTCGATCATGCGTTGACGAAGTTCATCCAAACTTTCAGGTTGGGGAGTAAACCAATAGATTTCAAGTGACCCCATAAAAAAAAGTCTAACGGCGTTATATCAGGAGATCTAGCAGGCCATTCTATGGGCCCCTTTCGCCCTATCCATTTATCTGGAAACTCGTCGTCTAGCCATTGCCGAACGGGAAGAATATAGTGAGCAGGAGCGCCGTCTTGCTGGAAATATATTTCAGCCTCATCAAGTATAGGGTTTCCATCATCATCGACTTGGTTTTCAATGGATTCAGTGATAAGCGGATTGATGGTATTTTCCAACATATCCAAATAAATGTCTTCATTTAAATTTCCGTTAATAAATAATGGCCCAGTCACTTTATTTCCTAAAATGCCTGCCCATACATTAATTTTTTGAGAACAAAATGACCCAAAACTTCAACTTGAGCGGCTTCATCCAAAATTCGCAGATGACCACGTTTCTTATTTGCAACAGATCCAGTTTCACTAAACTTAGTAACAGTCCAAAACATACCTATGCGAAGTTATCTTCTCCGGATGCTTCGCGTTAAACGTGACGGCAGTTTGCCGAGCACATTGATTTTGGGCACCATACATTAGAATAATTTCCACTCTTTCGGCTAGTGTGTAAACCATTTTGGAAGTAAAATCTTCAATTCAACAAATAAATTTTCACTATTCCAAGACTGTCACAAATGTAACTGACAGCAAAATAAATTCTTTATTTTCCTTAGCAACTATAAATAACTAAGCAGGTATAACAATAAATACAGTTCGCCCAGGATAAAGTCGAAATTATACCTATTTGTAATGACGTCATTTTTGTTTATCTTTGTTTAGCATATTCCAAACAGCGGCGACAACAAAGTTTTGAAAAATATTGGTGTCTGATGATTATTTATCTTTTATATACTAGGTTATGTGAAATATCCGTCACTGTCAATCAAAAATATTGGTTTGTCAACTTGTTCTTGAAAGTTATTTCGAAAAGTGTTAGATAATGCCTAAAAAAAGATATAATAGGTATAATGAACAATCGCAGCTGATGATTTTAAATATATTGGCTTTTTTTCAACTGGAAAAGGAACAAGTTCGAAACGGAATTGCACTTCAAATTAAGAATGTGATACAGTGAGCCGCAGATGCAACAAAATTGAGCACAACAACGATCGCAAATCTAAAGAAGAATGGGATAAAATCAGATCAGGATTACGCAGCCCGTATATCTTCCAAGCAAAAGACAGCAAAAACCAAAATTACAACATATTTGAAACATAGATTTCGGGACACAATTTATTCTATGTACGCCAGAAAAGAATATGTAATATTGGCAACAATAAGGGAAAAGTTCAGGGAAAAAATTGAATATTTTGAGTTTTCCATTGATTCCTTAAGAAGATGGATTAATAGTATAGGCTTCAAGTGGAAAAAATCAAATAACAGAAAATATTTGATGGACTTGCCAAATATTGTTCATAAAAGAATCAATTTTTTAAGGTAGTATATTAAAAATAGAAATGTAGGTCCGGAAGGTTTTACTCCAGTTTTCATTGACGAGACGTGGATTTTTAACAAGGGATCATTTCGTAGTAGCTGGCAAGATGACACATATAGCACACGGATTCAAGGAAAAACAGTGAAGGTAAAAATTATCTGGTTATCTTTTTAGATTTTTTTTTGAATAAAAACTATTGTCCTTGTAAGAGCCCTCTAGCTTCATAATTTCATCTGTTTCAAAGTTTCATATAATTTCTCTCTAAGACAATATGAGGGAATTTAACTCCATACACTACTCGTATGTGCATGGAACATTACTTATTAATTATATTAAATTTATGTTCTGGAAGAATGATTTCTAAAAGAAGAGAATTGAATTATCTTTTATTTTTAAGGTCATCGTTATATCGTGGTCCACGCCGGAACCAAAGATGGCTTCATCAAGGGTGCAAATTTAATATTCAAGAGTGGATTAAAGACGGGAGATTATCATGACAATATGAACAGGAAAAACTTCGAAAACTGGTTTAAAACTCAGCTGGTTCCAAATCTTCCCCCAAAGTCATTTATAATCATGGAGAATGCAAGTTACCATTCTGGTTTATTAGAAGAAATCCCGAAAAAATATTGGACCAAGCAGAGACTGACCGAATGGTTGAAGAAACAGAATATTGGCTTTCCAGAAAAAGCCATGAAGGATCAAAAATGGATTAATGCACGCAGAAACTGCCCTAGTGAAAAAAAGTACTTCCTTGATGAATATGTTAAACCTTTAGGTCACAAAATTTTGCGACTGCCATCATATCATTGCCAGTTTAATGGAATTGAAATGGTATGGTCGGAATGTAAACGAAAATATGATCAATATATTTCCAATTTTAAGGGGTCACCTTCAGAAGTTCTGACTACATGGGAAAGGGTAATAAACGAAATTTCTATAGATCATTGGCAAAAATATGTTTTTCATACAGAAAAGGTAATTAAAAAGGCTTGGGAGGCAATACAAGTGTGTGATGCCTATGACATTCTGCCACTTGTGATTACGACTGACGAAGACGACGATGACGAAGACAATATCTCTGATTTCAGTTCTGACTCTGACAATACTGACGAGATTGATTAAGCTTTTTTTGTTCTAGCAAATTTTATTTCATGATCGTCGTTTAAGTATTCAATCATATCGTTGCAATTTCATTAACTTGGTAATGCAATATGGCGTGTTTTTTTTGAGTTTGTATGTTTTATTTTTTGGAATGGTATTTTCATTTTAATGTGTTAACATATTCCTTCAGGCAGCATTTTTGTTCATGAACAAGTAAATTAAATTGTCAGTATTTAAATTTTTCCCAGTGAGTTAAAATAATTTTATACCATTATTCACAATTTTTGTAAGCTCGGTTTTGTTACGTCTACTGCTCGTGTCGAATTCTACTTTTCAAATATGTTGTAGATTTGGTTTTTGCGGTCTTTTGCTTGGAAAATATATGAGCAGCGTAATCCTGATCTGATTTTATCCCATTCTTCATTATATTTGCAATCGTTGTTGTGCTCAATTTTGTTGCATCTGCGGCTCGCTCTATCACATTCTCAATTTGAAGTGCAATTCCGTTTCGGACTTGTTGTTTATGTCCCATTATTTATGATTAATTATAATAATATTTGTTAATTGTTAAGTTTGTTAATAATACAATAAATACTATAAGATTTTTAAAAATTGTTTGGGAATGAAAGTATATACACGAATATAAAAATATAATAATATGCTGCTAAAATAAATCATTTGTTAATTTCTGAACGTATAAAATACATAGCAGACTATTAATTTCTGAAGGCGATGGTAAAGTTTCTAACCTAATATTGATTGGCAAAAATATCTACGCCATACGTTTTTCCTCACCTGGATGACGTAACTACAAATGGGTATAATTTCGACTTTATCTGTGTTGATGAAAAGGATGCGGAAAAAAATTCAGGTTGTTATTTAGTTTTTTCCAGGTCTAATCTTCGGAATTGCTGTTTATGTTGGTAGTTTCCGTTTTAAATTATAAACGCATTGTAGATTTGGCAAACCCTAACGGGCAACATTTTGAACACTTATTGAAACAAAAACTGATATTTTCATGTTTTTGTTTTCTATCTGAACAAATTAAGATAAAAAAAGATTTTTCTAATTTTCTCGAAAACGAATCGACCTATTTAAAAAAAATCAAACGTCAAAATAAAAGACTTCGAAAGACCTTTAAAACAAGTTATTACTCGATACCCCTTGCCATTTAAAATTTTTAAGGGGATGACCCTGGGGGGCAGAGGGTGAAGTAATTTTAGGTTAGAAAGTTGTCCCCCTTGACAAACCTTTTGACGTATTTCGGCGTTTTTTTTTAAACAGTGGTTTTCGATAAATCCGTGGTGGGAAGTTTTCAAATGAACACTATGTATGTATGTACTTCTTAAACAAACACTAGACAAGGCTATAAAACCTAATCTATTACCACTGGACTAGCGCAAAAACTCTCACAAATTTTACATTATTATTATTCCAACTCTTTTCTCCACGCATTTCTGACGTCACTGGTGCGATAAAGACGTTCATATAGCACTAGAATCGAGTGGAAGCGAGAGATCTAATCCCAACCTTGATCGCCGTTCGCCAGTTAAACGGTGGTTTTTACTTTTTATTAAAACCGTGTGTTGCTCGCGAACCTCTCGCCACTACAGTCAGTTGTTTCATTCAAGACACGCGCGCTACAACAGGATATCGCTACTATTATTGCAAAATATTTCTTGCTTTTTTTTTTGTAATATTTTAAATAGTGAAAAACACTTTGACCCTCCGGATGTCTCAATTAGTGCCTTACTTGAACTTCGGTTTAGATTTTAGTAGTGACCCAAGTGCCACCATGTATTCGGAAAATTTTTTTAACGGGAAAACCGGAATGGTAAGCGATTTTCGATTGTTTTTTATTTGTTGTTTTCTTTTTTCATTTCGAGTGAGATAAAGTTTATTTTTAACGTTGCCGCGCTCCGATTGGCCCGTCGTAGCCCGGGAACGGGCTTACGCAATTATCGCTTAAACGCCACCATGAGTCATCGATTAATTATAATTTATTCTCTCCGATTTTTTTTCCTTATAAATTTGTTTAATTATTTACGTCAGACTGTGATAATGATACTGTTAAATAAGATATATGATAACCTTGATTGGGGATTAGAGATTTCTTTAGTCGACGGCAGAACGGGATTTTTTGGGGAAATTTTGCAGTTTTTAGAGCGGGGGTGGCGGTAATGGAAATTTGATTTGACCGTTGAATTTGTGGGTAAAAAGTAGCTGAAAAAGAGTACCATGATGATGGGTTTATTTTCATTTTTAAGGAATTTTTGTGATACTGATTTTTATATTATTTTTGAGAAAAATCTAATTTTGAGAACAAGATTCATGGAACTAAATGTGACTTGATTCTTGAGTAAAAGTAGCTGAAAAAAGTACTATGACAATAGATTATTTTAAGTTTTTAGTGTTTGTTATCATTTTTTAGAAAAATCCAATTTTGATATCAGGGATGATGGTACTAAAAATCTGATTTAACCATTGGATTTGTGAGGAAACAGTACCTAAAAAAGAGTATCATGACGATGAATTTATTTTATTTTCTAAGATTTTTGCGATATTAATTTTTATATTTTTAAGAAAAATTGAATGATGAAAACAGGGTTAATAATAGTAAACATCTGACTTCATCAGTGGTTTTTTGGAAGAGAAGTTGCTGGAAAAGAATCTTATCATGACGGGTTTATATTAATTCTCAAGGAATATGTGTGACATGCATTTTTATATTATTTTTGTACAAAATACATTTTTGAGAACAGGGTTGGAGGCACTGAAAATTTAATTTAACAATTGAATTTGTGAGCAAAAAGTGACTGAAAAATAGTACTAAAACGATAAGTTTATTTTCATTAAATTTTTTTTGCAATTTTGAATTTCTTTTTTTATGTTATTTTACTGACCCAGTTTAATTGTTTTAAGTTTAATGCGAGGTGTCAATCAAGTATAGTTCACTCGATATACCGTTGCTTACTACTAGCATAAATCAATTAGACCATTGAGCCCCATTTTGCAAGGACCAAAGTTTAAGAGGTGAGAATTATTCTAAATGAAACGTACTTTCAAAATTGCGTTCAAATGTGAAAATTCAGTAAAACAATTATACGGTAGACAAAAAGCGTCAACACCCAAAGAACTACTGAGTGGTGTTGTTTACTAAATTCCATGCTCTGACACTGACTGTCAAGGTGTCTATATGAGGTTGAACAGCAACCATGCAATAGCATTGTAATTTTTTTGGGTTTTGAACATTTTTATTAAAAAAAATATATATTTTTTAATATATATTATATATACTTAGAAAGGCGTTTTTACGTTTTAGCTAGTCTACATGTCTCTAAACACAAAGTTTGAAATTACCATTTTTTATTGTTGTTTTTCGATTTTTTTTCCTATATTTTTGTTCCTATATTTTAAAAATTAGGATAGAAACTGAAATATCTATTTTATTTAATATACATAAAATGTATTTGGTTGTACTTAGTTATAACATTTTAAAAATATAAAATAATTTAAAATTATCGTCTAAAAAATAAGACAAAATTCTTATTTTATTTTCAAAGACTTAGTCCCAAGTTTATAAGCTTGGGAATCGCAAAACTCAAATTGCGCATAATGCTATTAATTGTTTCTTTCTAAATCCTGCAAATCCGTCCAACCAATACAAGCATTATCCGCAATTCGCAAGCGTATGAACGGAGCTTAAGGATTCTCGTGTGGTGGGTTGCCTAATAAATTATGTAGAGTTTAGTTAATTTAAGCGGCATCCAGACCAGGCGCGCCAAGCATTTGTGAACGTTGCACCAACGTTAGCGAACATAATACCGTAGTCTGTACAGAAAGACAATTAAAGCAGCAAAATCTAATTATTATAGGGATCGCTTAAATATGTCATCAAATAGGCAAAGAGAGTGTTGGTCGATTATTAATAATTTTAGACGTTGCCATAGAAAAGTATCTGAACCGGAGTTAAGACCTGACATTTGAAATGACTATTATTGTGATATACCTAATATCTTACTCAAGGGTATTCGTAGTAACATTGATCCCTTATACTATCTTCAACAAGTGTCGGTTGAGCATTCATTTTTCTTTCATCCTGTCGATCTTACCGAAGTAAAAACGCCTAAAAATCATCTGGAGCTGATGGGATATCTTCGAGGTTGTTACTCTTTTTGCCTGATTCAGCCTTAAATGCTTTAGTTTCTGCCATAAACAATTCTTTACATATTGGCATTTTTCCTTCATGTTTAAAGGAGGCAGTGGTTATCCCTCTTCATAAGGGTGGAGATTTGAATCAGCCTTGTAATTTCCGTCCCATTTCTATTTTGTCTACCCTCTCTAAGATAGTTGAAAAACTTGCAAAAAGCAATGTTGTCCTTTTTACATCATAATGGCATTTTGTCTGCAAATCAGTTTGGATTTCAAGCCGGTAAAGGGACTCATGATGCTGTTTTTAGCTTTTTGGAGAGCGTCTATGTGTCCTTGAATTCTGGAGAGTCATCGGCGGCAGTGTTTTGTGATCTATCCAAAGCATTTGACTGTGTGGATCATGGAATACTGTTATCTAAGCTTGATAAATATGGTTTTAGGGGCGTAGCGTTGCGATGGCTTGAGTCCTATCTATCAAATCGTACTCAGAAGGTTACAGTGTCTGAGCGTTTGGCAGCCTCTAGATCCCTAAAATGCGCCGTTCCCCAGGGTTCAGTGTTGGGACCACTGTTATTTTTACTGTATGTGGATGACTTGAGTTCATTTAAACTGCAGGGCAAGGTGGTTCAGTTTGCTGATGATACCACCATACTATGGAGCCACAAAAATTCTGATTATATTAAGACTTGTATCCTTGAAGACCTTCAGATTTTATCAGGGCGGTGTGCTTCCAACAGGCTCGTGTTTAATGTAAGTGTTTAAAGACGTCTATTATGGGGTTTAAGTGCGATGTTCAGGGTCTGATGTTTGACGAAAATTCCCTCTTGCAGAATAAAGAGTGTTGCAAGTTCCTAGGAATTACCATTGACGGTCGCCTTCGGTTTGAAGATCATATTTTACATTTAGCTGGGAAATTATCTTCTGGATGTTTTGCAGTAAGAATGGCAAAACAAGAGCTGGGAGGGGTGGTTGCACGTTTAGTGTACTTTTCACTTATTGAATCTCATATTCGGTATGGCTTGCCTTTTTGGGGTTTAACCAATAAGGGACTTCTTAACATTGTCTTTGTTATTCAAAAAAAAGCAGTTAGATACCTGTGTTCTGCTAAGTTAAGAGATTCTTGCAAACCCCTCTTCATTTCTGAAAAACTCCTAACTCTTTTTTCACTCTTTATCTTAGAAACAGCTGCTCTTATTCACAAAATTCCCAAACTAGCTTCTGACACTGGCCATTTGACTCGTCGTGTAAATGATGTTCCCCTACCTATTCCTACGTCTTCCCTTACCAAAAACTCATTAATTTACATAAGTAAAAAAAATTACAATCATGTTCCTCTATGTGTTAGACATATATCGGATGTTAAGAAATTTAAAAGAGAATTAAAGTCGCTTGTATTGGCTAAGGCATATTATCCTGGATGACTTTTTTAATGATAGGTTTTAACCTTGGACATGTTGGAAAGTTTTTTTCTCTAGTTTTGTCAACAAGTTTACCTTTACTTAGTAATTGATTGTTTTATTTAGTTATGTTTAATTCAAGTATGTTCAAAAAGTTTTGTCTTCTTGTGTTTAAATTTGTTCATTGTTTTGTCAATTTTTGAAATTGTATTTTTGTTTTGTTTTTTAGCTTGTAGGATGCTTGTACACAAGATTATTCTTACGTAATATAGCACATTATCTTTCTTTCTTTCTTAATTTGGTCTTTGCGCGAAAAACGTCCAAGCCGGCTGCTCCGCTCTGCAACAAACAGTTATTCGTCAATATTCCAACCCCTGCGATTAGTTGTTTGGTTTTGCCGCTGATATTGCTTGTTGCTAGACAATTCCAGACTCATATCGTACTTTAATAGATATCGCAAAATTTACCGCGATACAGTGAAACTGGCAAAAAAACTTATACTACTCAAGTAAAATAAACCAATCAAGAAATAAGTCTAGAGAGTCTTGGAAAATTTGTTAATGACTTACGTGGTGAACGTGGGAACCCTTCTGTTTCTAATAGCACGGTGTCGGCCGAAACACTCAATCATTTTTTCCAGGGTGTTGCTATGGGTCTATCAATATTATTGCCTCAGTCTGTTAGAGATCCGCGCTCATACTTGCACAACAAGCCTAAGGTGCCTGACACATTTTTCTTTAGACCAACAGATTCTAGTGAAATAATGGATGCTCTATCCTCATTGAAAAATAAGAACTCTTCTGGATGGGATGGGCTGTCACTAAAGGTCCTAATAGCGCTACCGCAACCAACCCTTGATTCTTTGGCTGAGGTGATAAAAGTTTCACTTTCAAGTGGGTCCTTTCCACATGTACTTAAAGATGCCTGGGTGGAAACTTTGATGACCCATCAATTTTCAGACCCATAGCCCTGCTTCCCACACTTGACAAGCTCGTAGAGAGATTGGTAAAAACTAGGATGATGGAATTTGTGAAACGGCATAATGTCTTAACCATCAGCAATTTGGATTCCGGACGAAACTGGGTACATCTAATGCTATTTTCAATTTTTTGGAGAGTCTGTATGTGGGGTTGAACGCTGGGGAGAGTGCGGCGGCGGTGTTCTGTGACTTATCTAAGGCGTTTAATTGTGTCAGTCACAGAATACTGCTGCAGAAGCTAGAAACCTATGCATTCAGAGGAGTTGCTTTCGACTGGTTTTGTCAAAGGGTATTCTTTGATACGATTCAATGATATGTCATCCCGGATCTGGATATGGATGCGGGTGTGCTCCAGGGAACTTTTAATTTTTGGAACTGTCACTTTGTAAAATGAAACAATAAGCCCTTCTGAAACATGCAAATTTTTGGGTCTGACGATTGATAAGCAATTAAAATTTAAAAATCATATCTCCTCTTTAATAGATAAGTTATCATCCAACTGTTATGCTATTAGAGTAATAACACATTCTCTGGTACTTGATGTGGCCTAAATTGCCTACCATGCTCTTATTGCGTCTCATCTGAGATGTGGTATTGTGTTTTGGGGTGTGTGCTCTCAGTATTTGTTCAGCTCTCTATTTATTTTGCAAAAAAGAGCCATACGCTACATGTGTGTAGCTTCCTTTCGTAGCCGCTGTAGGCCATTATTTTTAAAACACTCTGTTCTGACATTGCCATGCCTTTTTATTTTAGAGACTGTCTTATCCACAAAAATATCGCCATCAGCTTGGCTCCTCGTCCTCGAGTACAATCTCCGAACAACCTTCTCTTTACCTCTGCCTATCCCAAAAAGTGAGGAGATTAAGTCCTCTTTTGTGTACGGGGGCAGAAGGCTTTTTAACCTTCTACCCCTTTATATAAGGCTAATAAATTGTGAAAAACGTTATAGGAAAAATATAAAGAAACTTTTACTTGCTAAAGCATTTTATTGTCGAGACGAGTTTTTAAATACAAGTTTTTGACAGTGAAGAGTTTTGCGTAGCGTGATGTGACTTCTTATTTTTTTTTTTCTTCTTTTACTTTTTTAATTGAGTTGCCCGTGTTCTATATTCTATGTATGTAAGAATTGTTCATTAAATCTTAACTGCAATAATTTACTTGAAGTATAATAGATTTTTCTTATACACCCAGGAGCTGAGTTTTAATCGATCGACCTCTGAACTCTAACTTTATTAAGAATAGTGAAATTGAAAAGAATGAAAAAACCGGGTCGACTTTAAGTATCTCCGATTTTGCAATATTTTAAAATTTAAGCAGAAAGAGTACTTTGAAAAAAATAGATTAAAAGAAAAAAAAATTCGGATTATTCACATAGGATGTTAAAAAATAATATTTAATTCCTTTAAAATATGCCAAAAAAAAGGTCTACTCTAGTCTATTTGATGATCGAAACTCGTTGCTATTGATAATTACATTGTCAAACTTTTGACATACGAACTCGCAGTTGCCAAATTGTGTGTATTTTCTATAATAAACATAATTATTACGCTAAAGCTCAACGTAATAAGAAACAAGCACGTCTAAAAAGCATATCCTATATAAAAAGAGAAAACACGGAATACATCTAATGCTAAAATCCTAAATGTGCCAAAATCATAGCAGTTTTTTCAGATTATAATAGTGAACGGGTTTAACTATTTGTACACAAGCTAACACCCAGCGCTGAAAAATGCCCAATGAGTGCTCACTTTTATCTAACGCAACCAAATCCAATTGAACCAGAGTCCAAAACACTAAAAAAAATCATATGGAAGAAATAAGAAATTGTGTATACAAAGAACATGTATGGCAACGCTGTCATCTCGCGGCGTTATGTCAAACGTCAATAAAAAAAATAATGAAGGAAACGTAATTTTATTTTTGTTATTTATACAAAAAATAAATTTTCTTTAGACTTAATTTTAAATAAAATATTTCATATTTCGTATTGTTTTGAATTCGGACCGAAATCTAAAAAGTACCAAAATAATAAATAATACATTATGGGTGTTTTTGGTATGTTTTTTTAGACGAAATTAAGGGAATTAGTTACAAGGAAAGTTAAAAACAATTTTTTGTAATGTAATATAAACCTTTGCCTCTTTTTGGTAATTTTTTGTGCATAATTTCATTACAATTAAATAATTTTTCCAAAACAGACAATTCTCAATTGCAAAAAAATTAAAAAAGTTAAACTGGCATAGTTGAAGTCTGAACACAGGCTCATAGTTCAGTCTCATTACCATCAAGCCGTGAATCACTTGCAGCGAATTTTCAAAAACTGGTTTATATCCTACTACTATACTATCTCATATTCAAAAATGGTAAAAATCGGAGATATCTAAAGTCGACTAGAACCAAAAAACCTATTTATTTAGTAAAAATACCTAAATTGAACCAAGATTTCGGTAGTTTTATCTACTACCGTCATCAAGATAAATAAAATGAAATTAAATTAAACAAAAAAAATATACTTATCTTTTTTCAACTCCCGCCTGCCCTTTTTTTTTAATCTGGTTCCTAATTCGAAAATAGTTAGAATACTTTATTTATAACTTGACGATTGATTGATTTTGGTATACTGTTTTGAAGAGTAACAAATAATTCAAAGGTTACTTCTTTTAAAAATAAAGGGGTGTGATCCTAATGTAATTTATTGCTAGAAAATATATGAATAAAATATATTTCAAATTATCAATTCATTTTGCGAATGCCCTCTACAACTTTTCTCTTTAACAAAGGAATCCATGTATCATTAAAATCAATCGAACAAGTAGCTATGCACTTATTTTCATCTAACATTATAAACGCACTTTCCTTTAATTTACGTAATATTGAAATTGGTTCAGTCATTAGTTCTTCAGAAGTTTTGAAAGCAGTCTAGTTTATTCTCTGGTTATTGTCAAATGCATGTAATTTTTGATTTTTGACTTTTTGGTAATGGTCTACAGGTTTCACTTATGTAAAATTTACCACAAGTACAAGGAATTTTATATATTCGTTTATTAAATTCATTTTCATTGAAAAGTTTAGATTTTCTTAGCAAATATCGTAATGTGTTTTGCGATTTAAAAAAAGTTGTAATGTTTAAGTTTTTAGCAATTCTTTTGATCTTATCGGATTACCTTCAAATAAATGGTACAATAAGATTTGTGGTTAAAATTGGTTTATTCAATTTTATACGCGGATTATCAAAGTCTTTAAAGCAATTTGCCAAAAATTCTTTAAGATAATTATTTTGTATTAAGACATTTTTAATAAAATTTTTTTCAGTTGTTAAATGTTGATTATTACCAACCATCTAAATCAAACAAACCAATCTAATCCAATCAAACCGTTGTACACAATAGATACTTCCCCTTATGAGCTACTGCAATATTGTCTATATTCCATGTTTAAATAGAAACAATCTGCATTGTTTGCAGAAACTTCAAAATTAAAGCTGTACATTTATTTTTAACTTACGAAAATATACGTCAAAATATAAGTTCCGAATTCGCTTAAGTGCATGTCTACTGTTGGCTTTACACTTAAAATAAAATCAAAATCACACTTCGTCACGTTACAAAAAGTCTCCTTAAAATTTAAATGGAAAATTTGTGTATATTTTGTTTTGTTTATCGTTGCTCGTTTTCCAACTTAAAATAAATTTCATGGTTTTCATATTATATGTTTGTTTTCATAATTGCTATCTATGTAAATTAGTATATTTTTTATTCTTGTAATTATAGGTTAAGTTGATTAGACTATGCATATGTACATTTTGGCATAAAAAAGGCATTATTTATTTATTATTCAAATCTGACTTTATCATTGAATTTTTGAGAAAAAAATATCTGAAGAATAGTTCCACGTCGTTCGGTGTATTTTCACTTGACATGGGCAAATTTAAATTTTAGTTCCATAGGATAACAAATACATATTTTATTGCACATTAAAAAATGTCATTTTCTTTTGAACTGATACGCCACTGACCGCTTTATACACACCCATCTCCATATCAGCGGCAATCGTTTAACCAATGAGAGGAATTCGGAGACGTAGCCACCATAGGCGCGCCAAAAAGTACACCAAGGAAACCCCATTATTTATATCCGCCATACCGATATCAAAGGTTTATAAAATTAATGTATTGATGTTAAGATGGGGTGTGTGTATGTATTATTCCCGCTTCAACATCCGTAAACAAAATAACAATATCATGTTTAACATACAATAGCTTAAGGGGTCATCACCGTGTTCAATCTATACGATTGATGATGGATGGGTCAATAAAAATCGTCGTTATTTTACTCGTAAATAAATAATCGTCGTGTGCAACTGCAAATTGGGATTAGTTAAGTCGGAATTATGTGGGCGAGAAAGATAAAAAGCCAATTAAAAAATTAACGAGGAGGGCTATTTATAATCCGGTTAGGTCCGGATCAAACGAACGGCCTGAATTGAGGCAATTTGAACCTGTTTACGTCGTTAATTGAACGGTCAAAAAGCGTTCTGTGAGAATTGCTGAAGGGTTTAAGTTGATTTCCAAGAGGATGGTGGGTGTTTGGGGGAGAACAGTTGAGGCTATGGAAAAACTGGGTTGATGATTGAATTTATGAAAAAAAATTGCTGTCAAATACTATCGTGTTGTTGTGTATTTAATAAAGTTTCAAAATTTGGGAGAACCGTTGCAATTTGCAATTACAATAAACCTTAACTTACCATTGGATCCGTAAACAAAAATTTGTTAAACAAGTCATGAGTATAACAAAATTAAGTTGATTCAGTAGATTTGTTATTTGTATGTTGAATTAATTTAAGTATAATTAATTATTTCTGAATGAGTTACTTACAAAAAAATTGTAAAAATCTGTAGGGACTTCTGTATATCAGAGTGAAACCTTTATGAAAATGCGTTCAATCTATTAAGTTTTTTGACGGATCAAACTATGTGTACAATATTTTACATTTTTTTTAACATCGTATTTATTTATAAGAAATCCAATGATCATGTTTGCTTTGTGATATCATCAACGTTTTTGCGAGATCCTTTGATATCCTCAAAAATTGTTGATATGTGTTAATTTATTCCTCCAACAAAATCAATGATCAATTTATATACTATCAACCTTGTTTCCAGTATTGAAACAACAACTTAAGAGTCAACATAAATGTATTGTCATGGCACACTTTTTTAGCTACTTTTTTCCAATGAATCTCATGATCAAATCAGATTTTTAGAATCATCAATTCTACTCTCAAAATAACATAATTTTGGCAGCAAAATTACGAGAAACTTACCATCATGTGCTTGCCTTTAGATAAACATAAAAAACTGAATATATCTGGTCCTTCGAGCCGAATTATTAATTTTTAGTTTTCCCTGATTGTCAAACTTCTCTACCTAATAAAAACATAAAACAAGAGCATATTAAATAAAACTAACGTGGACGCGGAATTTAAGATTTTTCAAAATTGTAACATTTTCTGAAAGATTAACATTAAGCTATCGACATGGTATTTCCAATGATTAGGTCAGATTTTTAATATCAGAAACCATACTCTCAAAATTACAAATTTCCTAAAAATTAAAATAAACTTATTGACATATAATTCTTCTTTATCTAATTTTTCCACACAAAATCAATGATAACGTCAAACTTAGACCATATTCTCAAAATTACAAATTTCTCAACAATCAAAATAAACCTATAGACATGGTCCTGTTTTTTAAGGAAAATTTTTTTCACAATTCCAGTGATTCTTGATGAATGAATGATTGAAGTCAGATTGTTACTATCATCAACTTCCTTCCCAAATTAAAAATTCACTTTAATTAATTAAAAAAATTAATTTGTAACAATGTTATATAAATAAACAAAA
Organism: Anthonomus grandis grandis; assembly: GCF_022605725.1. NCBI lineage: Eukaryota > Metazoa > Arthropoda > Insecta > Coleoptera > Curculionidae > Anthonomus > Anthonomus grandis. Next base: position 33,164,934 of record NC_065547.1, on the reverse strand, counting down.
ACAAAACAACGAATAAGTATACGATCTGCTACCAAAATCCCAGTAATTACTATTTAAACCAGAAATTAAACAATTAATTAACTTCCGAAAAACGTTAATTCATTTGGCCAAAACACTATTCATGATAAATTGCCTTTAATAACCCATCCATGACTTTAGATAAATTTTTTACACAGGAACAACCTGAGAGAAATCGAGCTTTACGGAATGGTGAAGGCACCGGAAAATCTATAAAACTTGTGAATGATTTCATAAGAACGACCGCCTTTAATGGATCAAAGATAAGGAATCGTCAAAAAACTCCCCAACTGAATGGTGAATGCACCGGAGAATCCTTAAAACGCAATTTGTTGCCTTGTTTGTCCTTCAAACGATAACAAACTGAGATAAAAAGGTGCTTTTGATGCTTTGGTCCTTTGAACCGGACATTTTTTTAATTATTTTTAAAAGGGGTTAAAAATGGTTTTTTTTACGTGACCATTAAAGCGGTTATTGGTAGAATGTACGGTAAATACCGAAAAGTGATAAAAGTTTGGTCAAACAAAGGCAAGCACCAAAACAATTTTTATTGTTTAACATTTTATCTCGTAACTAAAAACGTTCTTTTCTTTGTTTAACGACTGTAATAACAATTATTGTTATCGTCTGAGACCGGTTGTACAATAACAAATTTTTCATATAAAACAATTTTATCGCGCGGGCAGCAGCTGTTTAACCGAGAGAGAACAACAGATATCTGGCATTAGTCACGCGATTGGGACATTTTTTCCCGGTTTATTTCAATTATTTAGATTTGGGTGTGGCATTTTTTTGCGTCTTTGATAAATCAACCAATAAGATGCATAAAATGAACGCAACTGAATACGTGGATAGTAGTTAAAAACATTGTAAATAAACATTCATTTTCAGATGACTTTACCTAATAAATTTGGTAGTAATATAAAAGTCTTTTTTTTAAACTGAAGTAAACCTATTGTAAAATAAGATTTAAAATTTGGTTTATTACCTGTCAAAGTTGCCCTAAGCCAATCGGTGTCGACAGTTTCCTCATCTTATATCGGACAAAAACTCGTACATCATATAAAAACAGCACAAACAATTACTGTTCTGTCAACTTTTGGAATATTAAAATATACTCCTCGGTGAACCTCGGCTCCCCTTGCAGTATCTCAGTTTACATCAAGTAACACAATGTTACATCCCAATATTTAGATATACGGCAATAGGATGTCTCTTTGTTTGATGACTAGCTAGTGTCACCTAAAGTAGTAAGGGCTTCCCCAGACGCTCCACTGGCACTAAACAGTAAGCGTCTCAACAAATTAGAGGATATATTTCTAGTATAACCTCATGTTTATTTGTGTCAATCGAGCCCCAGGTATTGAACAGAGGCTTTCACACCTAATTGTGCGGGCACCAAAAGTGCGCAATATAAAACAGATCTGTACAACTTACTCATAATGGTCATACTTTTAAAGATCAACTATTTCTCTCATATTCACTATTATTAAATTCAACACCCTCATGTCACCTACTAGTGGCACCTCTTTCACACTTTACTTTCTGACTGCTTCACTCATTAACCTTTTTTGTGTATCCTCTGAACCAATTATTAAAGAGCTTTAGCCATATACAGTTTATTAAATATATAAAGTTATTTATTTATTATAGCATCTATTGACATATAATAAATATAGATTAAAAGAGTTTGGTTTTAAAAGGCAAACGCATATATTAAAATTGAAAATAAGAAAAGAATAATCTAATAAAATAGGTTTTACACTATCGATACTCATGGTACTCATTTGCAGGTAATTTTGCTGAAGAAATTAGTAAAAGTCAATAGTAAAGTCAGAATTTCAAAATTACTAACGCTGAACTTTTGAAAAAAAATTAAAATAAACTTATCGACATGGTACTTATTTCCCCTGAGTACCATTGATTTTTAAATAATTTAACTCACAAAAAATTCAATAGTAAAGCCTAAATCGCATTTCAAAAAAATTAATTTTTAGCAAAAGAATTCAATGGTAATGTAGATATAATGTAGTATTCGACGACGCATCAATTGGCAAACTCGTTCAAATGTTCCGGGTGTGTGTTTAAAATTGTTTCACCGGATGCGATAATGCGATTTCGTAATTCTTCCACAGTATCTACTGGGGTTGTATAAACCAAATGTTTAAGGTCACCACAAAGGAAAAAGTCCAAGGAATTAAGGTCTGGAGATCTGGAAGGTTCAGTTCCTCCTCGGCCTATCCAACGATTTGCATACACTGTGTTCAAATATTCACGTGCAACTAAACTGAAATGAGGTGGAGTACATTTGCAATCTTAACTGCAATGGAACATCTCGAAAAGTATGGGCAATTCGTGTTCGAGGAAATGATGACAAACTTCTCCAGTAAGCCTCAATGGCAAAAAGAACGGGCCTTTCAAATGGTCTGCAACAATTCCAACCCATACGTTAAGAGAAAATTGATGTTGATGACGGCCTTCTAAAATCGCATGTGGATTCTCATTCGCCCATAGGTGATTATTGTGAAAGTTCATTATGGCTTCTCTGGAAAAATTTGCTTCATCCGTGAGTAATATTTGTCTTAAAAACTGGGAGTTTTAACCAATTTTTTGTTGCATCCAATGGCAAAAATTTAGTCAAAATCAGTCGGTAATAGTGCTTGTACCCGCTGGACATGATAAGGGTATAGAAAGTAATTCTTTAAAATTCTGAAAACCGAAGAAGGACTTACATTTAAGTTTAAAGCAATCTTTCTAGTGCTTGTTCCAGGATTTTTCTCAATTTTGTGAACCATATTTTCTTCTACTTGTGGAGTTGCTGCTGTGCGCAGTCTCATGATACCAGTAGTTTGTTGTTGAAAACTTCCAGTGTCACAAAGGCGTCGATGGAGACGGGCAAATATCGTATGATGCGGGATAGTACGATTAGGATATTTCTCCTCATAAAGACGCCTGGCTGCTAATGAATTGCCGTTGGCCGAACCATATATATAATAAGCAAAATGCATACGCATATCTCACTATTTGTGTAAACCATTGCAAAAAATTATTAAACCCGTTCGGTATAATGGATAAATGGGTACTAAATGTATATACGTTACAGGCCTTTTCATACATTTTTTTTTGTATTTCTGTTGCCTTGAGGAATTTGTTATACACAGCATTCCTTTTACATTTATTATTTACATTTTTTAAAGGAATATCACAAAATAAAAATAAAACAATTATTGTGAATTTAAAATGTAATGCATTCATTATGTTAAGTCTAAATATCTCGAAAACGGTGGCTTGTAGCAACTTCGACCAAGATACCTTTTTTCCGTAAAAATAATAGATAAATCTTCTTTTTTATAAAAAAAAATAATTTAAGCAACCATAAAAAAGATATGACCCTTTTAAAGTATAAAAAACCGTGTATGTAGCGCCCTCTACAAGTGCCAACCCTTCTTACTTTTAATTTGAATTTACCATATCAAAAAACCCCCTGTGTATCTTAGAAATTAAGCATTTGCGGACATAGGTTAATAAGGACTTTTTTTAATATTTTTAAGCAAGGAAACTCCCTCTGAATTTTTTTGCAATATTAATGAAACACCCTGTATAATAAAGTAAAGGTCGCCAAATAGTTAAAAAGCAATCAATCAACTCAGTATCAATATTACTAATCCTGGTCGTAATATGAGAAATCTTTTTTTTTATTGAATTGACCTATAGACATAATACCCATTTTCAGATAATTTTGCCTAACAAAGTCAATGGTAAAGTCAGAATTTCAAACTTAGTAATCCTGAACCCAATATCAAAAAACTTAAAGAAAAAAATTAAAATAATCCTACATAGATGGCACTAATTTTCAGGTAATTTTTTCTTAGATATTTAATAGTTACCTCAAATTTTTAATACCATCCACCCCTTCTTAAAATTTTAACATTTTCCTAAAAATCATAAAAGAAATAACACGGTTGTATTATGTAAATATTAAAAATAAATTAATTAACAATTAGGGACTTGCTGATAAAATGGATAAATGCAAGTACCATTAGATGGCCGGACAATTTTAAGGAAGAACGCACTCATTATCTTATTTGGTTGCGTCCGAATACGGTTCGAAGAATACATTAACCCGAGTGGCACCCACTTGTCCGACAATAAAGAAAGCGATTAACATTTTATTCGAAAGGTTGCCAGCAATTAACCGACGGATATAAATTATTTCGTTTTAAGTAGGGAGGTCGTCACTCTTTATAGGTAAACATATTAGGCCCACTTTGGAGACAAATTATTTAAAGAGGGGAGAATTTTTGTAGACAACCCTATTTGGTTTTGGTGTCATTTGTTAAAGCTTGAAATTTCCTTTTTTATGAGGTGGTACAAGGGGAGGATTTAGTTTTAAAATGGCGGCGTAGGAACGATTTGAAAAGAGTAAAATGGCGCTAAATATATAGCGTCCATATTATTTTTTTATTATTGCTCTTATTTTGCCATATTAAGAAAAAATAACATTGGGTGACACCTCGTAGAAAAGGGAATTTTAAGCTGTTTGTAGCGGTAGTATTCAATTCCGAAATGAAACATCAACTTTTAATAAATTTCAGTTTTTTTAATATCTAAAAGGTTTTTTTCAATTTTATAATTTGAATTAAAAATCCGAAAGTATTTACACCCTTCTTAGGAGGTGTTACAAGGAGGTGTTTACCTTTAAAATGGCGACGAGCGAATTGAGGAAACTAAAATGGCGCTGAGCTTTAGAAAATTCATGCATATTTGTCCAAGCATCAAAATAATTTGTATTCTACAGAAGATAGGATAGAACTGTTTTATTAACAGATGGTGGGCATATGTTTTCTTCGTATTGCTCCTATGCCGCCATTTTAAGAAAAAATACCACTGAATAAGAAAAAATATATACCTTATAGAGAAAATAATTTGGTACCTTTTCTAGTATTAAATCACCAATAAAAGGGCGCTTTTGTTTATAAAAAGTCTTCACACTATTCGATAGTATTTCAAATTCCCTTTCTTATGAGGTTTTAGAAGTAGGTGTTTTTCATTTTTAAAATGGCGGTGGGGAAACAAATTGAAAAATCCAATATGGCATCAAAAATTAAAGAAAACAGAACTTTTGCCCAATTCTATTTAAACCTACAATATTATTAAACTATGACAATATATTTATAAAACAAATGCCTACTTGTAATACCTCGTAAAAAAATGAATTTAAAGCTGTTATCAGTAGTGCTATTAAAAATGTAGATTTCTAGTTACTCTTACAAAAAAGTTTCGTGTTTAAGGTAACTCCGATAATTTATTTTACAACCTTATATATTTTTAATGCCACAGTGGTTATTTATTTTGAAATTATAACCCAGAGCTGAAAAAATCCAATATGGCGGCGAAAAACGAGAATTTTTTGTTTGTTTAAAGGCACTTTTTAACTCTAATTATATAAAAAGACAATCTGTCCCATATGGCGGCCATTTTGTAGTCCTCAAAAATGATGCCCATTTGTAGCACATCGTAAAAAAAGTAATTTTAAGTAAGGGAGAGTTGGGGAATGGTGCGCAGTTAAGCAAAAATTGTATTTGTGGCGAGCCTATAACATATAAATTAGTTTTAAAAATGGTATGAGATGTATTACTTATTAATGTATATATATGTAAAATATTATTTAAAAAAAATCTACTACGTAAGTATAGAATTAAACAAAAATAAAAAAACCATTTGCGCATAATTACCCGTCCCGACGGGAAATGATGCGCAAGGGTTAGGTAATCGTGCGCAGTTTTTTACTTGCTTGCTTGGTTCCAAGAAGCACACATAACACAGCGGTACCATAGTTCTTGATTTTTGCCAAGTTCTCCACAAATACAACATATCTCGTTGGGTTTTGAGGGAGTTTTTGGAGAAGGCGGCATGAAATTCATCAATATCGTCTAACTCATGATCGTCGCATATCTCAGACAATTCATTTTCCAATGAATCATCGGATGTCTCAGGTGTGGCCTCTCTCTCTCTTTTTTGTTTCCCTTTAATTGTTTTTGTATCTTGTGTTTCTTCTTCAAAACATTTTCTTATAGTTTTCTTTTGGAGTAATTTTCCTTTTTCCTTTTTCTTTAAGTTTTCTTCTCTTACTCTCTTCTTTTCGTCAGCGATTTCTAGTTCTCCCCTAACCGGAGTGCTTGTAAGGATTTTTGAAAATTGCTTTTTTTAGCATTTTTTTTAACTCCTTTAATAACTTTTTTTGTAGGTATAGGAGCCATAGAAAGGAAAGAGTTCTCTTTCGATGTACCTGGCTGAGGATTGTTATAGTCAATTAAAGATGTTTGTCTGGCCTCTGGCGAAGAATCCTTTTCTTCTGGTTCAGAACTATTTGGCAATGAAACATTAGCTTCTGGTCTGGATAAGGGTGGGTGATTTTCATCGCTGCTAACAACAGTGCAATTTGTGTTTTGCCTAGAAGGGGTAAAGTCATCCTCACTAAATCTGTCTGGATTTAGTGGATAAATTCCTGAAGTGCGGAACCCTGAGACAGCTTTCTCCATGGTGGCGACTTTCATGAATGCTCTGTTTAATAATTCAGATACGTCATATTCTGTTATTTTTTGATGTCCAGAAGTAGATAAATGAAGATCGTATTCTCTATAGAGAGCATTTTTAAGTGAACTAAAAAAAGTTAGATCCAATGGCTGAAGACGATCTGAGGTGTGGGGAGGAAGAGAAACCATATTAATATTTTTTCCTTTACAAAAATTATAAGCCGAAATCGAAATATGGCTTGAATGGTTATCTAAAACCAATAGGACAGGATCAGATGCAGTAGGCTTTGCTTGTTTTGCAAAATGAGACAACCACTCAACAAATAGCTCAGAGTTAATCCAACCGTTCTTTGAACATTTGTACAAGGCACCTAAGGGTCCATTTTTTTGCATTGTTGTTGGCATTCTTACTCGGGGATATATGAGCATGGGGGTGATGTAATTCCCTGCAGCGCTCATACAAAAAACTCCAGTTATTGTCCTTCGCCTTTCAGCAGATATATAGCAGAGCCCACTTTTTTTACTCCTCTGGCACCATAAATTTTCGGACATTTAGCTTGAACCGTTGTAATGCCTGTTTCGTCCATGTTAAATATTCTGCTTGGTTGAAATTTAAACTTTTGCATAAGAATCTTACGATTAGAATAAAATAGTTGTACAGATTCTTTATTAAAAGATGAAATCCGATTTAAACTCGTGCCCTCAGGCTGTCGCAGTTTCATCTCGGAAAATCTTTTTAGAAATCCATAGTCATGCTTTGCCAGCTAGTCCCTTTTCTCGATTAAAGTTGTGAATAATATTATTTTGTTCTGCATACCTACATGCAAGCCTTCCTAGACCATTAGGTGTCAACCCAAAAAATAATTTTGAAAGCAGCAGAACATTTCTTTAATCTTTTATCTTTAAATCTTTTAATTCACACTCTATTTCTTTAGAGAATACAGTTTTACGGCCCAATCGAGGTAGTTTAAGATCATCTTCCAACAACTTTTTTCTAAGGGTAGATTCTGGTATTTTAAAGGATCTTCCTACTTCCCTAATTTTTCTTCCGTCGGTCTTTATAGCATCTAGGGCTTTTTGCAGGGTTTAGAAAGGATATCAGTCTTCCGTGTGTAATTTCTAGGCATCTGAAAACATTAAATAGTACTATTAGTTCTTAGCATTTAATTACGTGAAGGGGAATCGTGGACTTCTGCGCACAATTACCCCTTTGTTATTGTCTTTTCTAAAAATATGATGTGGCCAAAAACATATAAACAATGTATGATTTAACGGTGACTAAATATTCACAATACTCTAGATTTTACAAATATAAGTAATGTAAAACGATTGGACAAAAATTATAGTTTTCTGACCCCGAAAACTTATAAAAAACAAACAAAAATTCAATCGATTAACCTCTCGGCGATTGTAAACACACTAATGGCGCCAACGGTCGCGCACACATTTTAGGCACTCCGTTGCAAAGAGCAGCACTGGTTTAGCGCTTCGGATAGCCCGCGAAATACAAAATATCATGGTGCGCACGATTACCCACCGCGCACCATTACCCAACTCTCCCTTACTATTAATTACAAAAAGTAGATTTTTTATACATACTCTGAGAAAAAATGCTAAATTTTGTGTTTTTTCATTAAACACTCATAATTTATACAGGGTATGAATTTGAAAACTTGCAATGCAAATATCTTTGAAATTAAAAAACTTATAGAAAGTAAGAATTTTTGTAAATTTTATACAGAGTAAAAGAAAGGTATAAGTTGAATAAAATAAACTCTGTTTTTAAAAAGTGTTATTTTATTTAATTAGATGCTCAAAATACATTCCATTTTCGACTAAACAAAACTATAATCTATTTTCAAATTCATTTCTTACATTTTGGAACACTTCTCTTGGAATACATGCCCATTCGGTAATATTTCGTTGCCGAAGATCATCGAGTGAAGCTGGTTGCGTTTTAAATACAACAGTTTTTAAAGCACACCAGAGAAAAAAGTCGAGGGGTGTTAAATCTGGTGAGATCGCCGGCCATTCCATTGGACCTCTTCTCCCAATCCACTGATCTGGAAAGGCATCATGTAAAAATTGCCTTACAGGGCACACAGGTTTAGGACCAAAAAATCAAAAACTTCCAAGGCTGTGATTACGAAGCAGAACAAACCTCTAGTAATTTTTTTTCCTTTTCCCCTTTTTTTTTTTAAGCACGTAACTGAATATTAATTTTAAAACATCAAAATTATAGACATAAATTGTTTTTTTTTTATAATATAAAAAATAAAATATTCTTTTTTACTTAATTTATAGGCAATAAAAAATAGACAAAAATAATAAATAAATAAAATAGAATACAACATTAAAATCACAATATCCACCTTGCGTTCCAAAACATCTTAAATATGCATATAATTTGCTTCACTATGTACTAATTCACCAAAATTAACAAACCAATATACAAATTTATAGATTTTATATATGTTATGAATTATTTTGAATCATTGTTTTGTTTATTTAATAGTATTATATGATTATATAATATGTTCAGACCCTGTGTGTCTGTCCTGCAATTAACGGTGCTGTTAAGGGTAATTTGTATCATTTTACTTAAATTTCTTTTAAGGAACTGGCTCTTACGATCCAGGACAGATACGTTTGAAAAATCAAAAAAGTGATTTGTAGCAAAATAATGCTCCTTTTTCTGACTTATTACGATTAATGTCTTTACAATCATAAAAATTGCTGGTATATATACATATATCAGTAAGATTAACCTGAAACCTCTTATGATTACCCAAAAATATGTTCTGAAGGTAATGTTTAACAAACCAAAATTATATTCCTCGGATATTTTATTTAGAGAAGCTAGATTAGGCTTATGTGTAAGAATCCACACTACTTGCATTTCATATCTCACCATCAGAGTACTAGACAAGCTTTAAATAAGAATGTAACTATTCTAAAGACCACAAAAACTAAATGTCAAAAAACTTTAACATATACCTCAGCAAAAATCTATAATCAACTTCCCGTAGAATTCAGAAATAAACCCTATAACAAAATTAAAAGTAGAATCCACGACTGGATATTAGATGATAACGTCACTTGGTTAGTACACAAACATAACAGATACACATAGTACTGTTTATTTTTCTTCCTGCTTTTTTCCTTTTCTTTCCCCTAATTTCATTTAATTCTATTTTATTTTTTGAATCATTCTTGTTTATATATTATTTTCTTAAAAATTGTTTTTATTTTAATTAATTAATTTGGATAGACAGGAAATGCACACACAGTACCATTGTGCATTGGGTATTCTTAGCGGTTAAGCAGTTGTTATTTTGTAATGTTATAATGTATGATGTATTATCTGCTGAATATATATTATTATTATTATTATATTATTAATATAAATTTAAAAAAAAATGCGTTTTTTGAAATACTGTCTGGTTTGTCCAATATAGCATTTATCACACCCTAAGCATGGCACTCAGTACACAATATCCGAGCAAAGATCCTTTGGTACGACACCTTTTAATTTAGAAAAAATAGATTGAGTAGATTTTAAGGTATAAAATTATTAAAATTATTATGAAATTTACTCCTTAAATGGTTTTGAACTCCTGATAAACCAGATACATAGGGAAACTTAAAATATTTACAAACTTCTTTGTCGTCTCTGGTGTATTGAACATTCCTATTTTTCACGTTAAATTGATTGATTATTCTTATTTAATAGTTGCAATTTTATGTGTAATAGCGGACAAGTAGTTTAATACCCTCCTTGATGATGTGGGTGTTGTATACCAATTCGTTAATAAGGACCCATCATCATTTCCAATCACCAAAGTATCCAAAAAAGTGATTTTATTATCCACTTCTAGCTCTTTAGTGAATTTAAGTTACTAAGAGAGAAAGGGAAAAAATTACTAGAGGTTTGTTCTGTTTCGCAATTACAGCATTGAAGAAGACGTAAGTAAACGTCGAAACGTCGGCACCTTTTCAAAAAAGTTTTTCATTTGTTGTTCCTAAACCTGCGAACTCCCTCTACGCTACTTACTAAGGACGCTATAGATTTAGTCAATATGTCAACTTCTGGAAAATGTAATAAATCTTCGTTTAGGTTCCTACCCATACGAATATCCAGCTGATTTTCTATTTCTTAAACAAGTGTAGGTTGAATGGTGGTTTCCAACATTTCCAAGTAAGTTTCGCAATTAAGGTTACCATTATTAAATGGAGGCACGAAAATAGCACCCAATATTCGCGCCCACACGTTGATTTTAAATAAAACAATATTTTTTAGCAACTCTAGAGAAATATGTAATTTTTTTGTCATTCCCTCGCAAAATTCTATTATTCGGTCAGGGTCATCTTCATGCAATTCCTGACGAATTTGCATTTTGTATGGCTGGAAATGAAGTATCTGACGTATAGATTCTAGACAAATTCCTGTTATCGCGCTAAAGCTTGGCGTAGAAACAATGTAGGATTCATAGCAAAATGTCCTAATACTTCTACTTGTGCCCCTTCATTGAACTCTTTTTTCTTTGTTTTCCACCGATCCTGTTTCTTCAAATTTGAGAATTAGTTGCCTCTCGTAAATATGTCTTACATTTTTCCAGGATTTGTTTCGGTAAATAATGCAGCAGTCCTTAAAGAACAACAATTTTGAGAACCATAAATATAAATTATTTTAATTTTTTCAGCCATACCAATAAACTATTATGTGAAGTATTTGGGTGAGTCGAGTATGAATTAACCCCTACCTGTATAACATTTGTACCTAATTGCGGTTTTCTAACTTTTTCAATTTCAGAGATATTTGCATTAAAGGTTTTCAAAATTAACACCCTATATATAACTCTATATATTTCATTTATTCCATTTGATAAATTGAGTACGTAAAATTCACTTTTCTAAGAAATGCATATTTATTTTAAAATTATAACTAAACGAGCTGAAAAAATCCAATATAATGGCAAGAAACCAAGAAAAAAAAATTTCACTTCAAAGCACTTTTTATCAATAATATTTTTTATAAATTTCAAATATTTATAAAAAAAAGAGAATTTACCCCATACTGCAGCCATTTTGTATTTCCCAAAAATAATGCCCACGTCGCCATTTCAAAATCATATCCCCAGTGGCACCTCATAAAAAGAGAATTTTAAGCACGATTAATTAATGCTATGAAAAAAGTATATTTTTAGATACCCTGAAAAAAGCAAACGTTTTTTTTTAGATAGTGTTTTTAACGCCTATTATTTATATTATATAACTCTATATGTTTCTTTTGACAAACTTCTATAAACAGCATTTGATAGTACGTAAAATTCTCTTCTCTGGGGAGTGTCACAAGTAGTTGTTAATTTTAAAACTGTAAAATTTAAATCGTTCCAATGCCGTCATTTTTATAACAAATACCTTCTTGTGACACCTCGTAAAATGGGAAATTTTACGCCATATCGAATAGTGATATTAAATTTCCCATAACACTAACGTACTAACATTTAAAGCTAATTAAATGTTTAAAATGTTTATATTTCAGTCATACATAATAAAAATCCTTTTGGCGCATTAAGTGGGTCACATTCGCGGAACGGCCGCACCAAATTTGGTAAAACGCTTTTTTTCTTCACGGTTGCAATAAATTCGAATTGCATCACTCACCGTCGGCCGTGTCAAATTCGGTAATCGAAAATTTTGAAAACGCTATTTTTAGATGATGTTTTCATCATGTTTTCCCCCCTTCTTTCCCTTCCTATTCCGCTTATCTCTAGCACTAATCCAGCGAAATATTATCTTTATGGGCGCAACATGATCCGATAACATGCGCGACTTTATTGCATATTATAGCGAAAATTATTTCATTAAAAAAAAAAAGGAAAAACAAAATTCATGCTAATCCATTAGAGCGGCGAATACGATGACGTCAATGGAAAAAACAAACAAGTTCCTACACGTTATTACCCGTTAAGAGTTGCTCTTATGTAGGTCCTCTGTGGTACCAGTGCGACGTTGCCAAGTACGACGAGAATAAGAAAGCCTCGAAAAAAATTGTAGTGCATGGACACCATATTGGATTTAAATGAAAGTCTAGATTTTTTTATTGTTTTTTTTTTCATATAACTCCAGAATTTTAAATGGCAGTTTTTAAGTTTTTTTTGGGCCAAATAATACGGATGATATAACTAAACTAATTCCTTTTTCTATATCGTATTTCCGAGATATATTAATTTTTCAAATAGCCACGTTTCAGCCTTTTGAAAAAATTCCAATGTGGTGACGGTTTGACAAGAATTGTCAAAAAGTTTTTTCAAACGCTTGATTTCAAAAATATCAGTGATAAAATGAGAATTCAGAGCGCGAAAATTTTTTAAATGGCTGCCATCTTAAATTTTGAAAAACCGGTCCTCTGGCGCCATTTTGTCCCCAAATTTCCCCATGTGATGTCATAGAACACGAATTTGTAAGCTCTATCGCATAGTGATTTTGCTTTTTTAATTAACACTAAGGTATTTAAACAAAAATTAGTGTATTTAAGTTTTTTTTATAATAATACCAAAATATTTCAGCGAAACGCATGAACTTTATGCCCTCTGGGCTATCTGACAGAGATAGCCAATTAAAGAAAATTACAATAAAACATTATGGCGGCAGTATTACAAAAAATATCAACATACCATGTTTCTTTAACCCATTAAGGACGGTTGACGTACGGGTACGTTTTTCAAACCGGACTTTGATAGCCTGATGCCGTACATGTACTACCTTGTATGCAATAGCTTGGGACGACTGCCGTACACATTTTAGGGTTTTTAATTTTTTTCTGGACTGGTGCCGTACATGTACTGCTGCCTTATACATCACACTTGGCCGAATGCCGTAGATGTACGTCAGTTATATCCTATTTGAAAGACTGCTGCCGTACCGCTACGACAGTAAGAAAACTAATTAGTAGCAGGACGACTGACGTACAGGTACGGCATTTTTTTATTTTTAGGGGCAAGTAAAAGGCATTTGTAATTTACATTTTTTTAATTCTGGAACTCGTAAGTATCAAAAAACAAAAGTTAATTTCTTATATAGAAAATACAAAGAATAAACTAAAAACACAAACGAACGAAAATACAAATAACAAATATAGTTTTTTAAAACTTTTTAAGAGTGTGATACTGTTCAAAACAAGGGTGCACACAAAGTGCAATATTGCATTCTTTACACATAAAGCGGGTATCTCAGCGTTTTTTCTTTCGAAGCTGTGTGGTGGCTCAAACATGGCATCTTCTTTGTGTTCTCGATCCTTGAGCTGCAGTTGGTGGAACCGGGCTTCGAAAATGCCTTCAATTAGTCGAGCTGGATTATCAACACTACCAGGTGCGCCTCGTTTCTCGTATTGGTAGAAATGGTATATTTTTAGAATATTTGAGGCACAACTTGCAATCGAAAGTCTGAAAACGATGGTTTATTTCCTGTTTTGACTTGAAATAAAATATGCGCATTATACAAGCATAAGTCAAATAATTCTGGACTGGTGTACCAGTTATCTACATATATACAAAATAAGTTTTTTATTATAGTATTCTTTCATTAGGCTATCAACAATCTGTCCAGATTCTCCCAAACTTTCCATTTTTTGATCCATTATAGTTGTTGAACCAGTGTATATAATAAACCCCAAAATGTAACCACTCTCCACGTCGCATATTTCAAAAAGCTTTATACCAAATCTATGTCTTTTTGACGGAATATATTGTTTAAAAGAAAGCCGACCCTTCCATAAAATTAAACTTTCGTCAATACACAGATCTTGGAACGAGTAAAAACTGGAACTAAATTTAGTCTTAATTTGTTCCACTACGGGACTGATTTTTCTTAAAGCGCCATATTGAGGATTTTCGCTACTGGAAAAATGAAGGGCATATAGTATCTCTAGAAAACGATCTCTGGCAAATACCGATGAAAAAAATGGTGTTATAATAAGATAGTTTGTAGACCAGTAATCTTTTAGTTTTGGTTTTTCAACAATGCCCATCAAGATACACAATCCAAAAAATCGATAAAGCTCTGCCATCTCTACATCTTTCCATGAGGATTTATTTTCACATTTTTTCCTACCATATATGTTTGTTTCCTTGACAACTAAACTCATTAGGGCTTCATCAAAAAAGTTAAGAAAAAAATCAAGTTCGCAAGACGTTTCACTAAATGAACATTAATTATCGGTTATACCTGAGTTCGAGGTATTGAACTCGAATATTTTTGGTGTAAATTCTTCATCAAATTTCCAAATAAAATCCTTAGGTATTCTTTTTAGTTTCTGCTGTGGACCTTCATTGCAAATATCGTCAGTTTGTTGATGATTTTCTATATTTCTGTCTAAAACAAACTGCTCATCGTCATCGGAAGAGGTGAAGTGCTCACTTGCACTTGGTTGGTACTCATCGAGAGAGTCATCATCGTCACCGATATGGCCATCGTCACTGCTAGATTCTCCATCCATTATTGTTTGCGCTTCACGATCTAGCTCTCGTTGTCCAAGCCGTCGACGCAAATCCATCTTTCCTATTATTTATAGTAATATAAAAACCAAACACGCGTACTCTAAATACTATTAAATTTGTCGAATTTTATGTGATACCAACAGGGGTTAACAAACATTTCCAAAAGTGCACTTAATAAAATTTGTTAAAATTGGAGTTTCAATGGGGAAAACTCATTATTTGGCCGCCATTTTGAATTCTTTTAAACGTATCCTGTGGCGCCATTTTTTAAATAAATTGTCTCATGTGATATGTCTTCGAAAAGCGAGGGAAAGAACTTTCGCTAATGGTTGATACGAATTTGTCAAAATGTTAATTTGAACTATTCCGAAATAACGCTATTGAAAATAAAGTAAATTTGTATCTGTCCTGTAAAAGGATCAAAAAGTTCTATCCTTAATTATGCTACCCTTCGGAGATCACTGCTACTGAATATTCAGTAACAATTCAATTACACTCCTTGCTGGAGTATACGGTAACCAGATTATTATCTGCTCTTGATCTTACTCTCAATAACTATTCTTTTTAAAATAACGTAACTATAATAAGAAAGTGGGGCTGCGTTAACACAGGCCCTTTATGACCATAATCGATGCAAAAATGATGAACTCCATAACAGAAACATCATTACTTAAAATGTTGCATTTTGAGCTTCGCCAACTGTTCAAGAATTCAGTAGATGATCTTTTGAAAGGGGAATACTCTGGTGACGATAAGGTGCCGGTACCAGTAATTTATTTATTTATGTACGAATACTACCTTACAACCCAACTTGAAATTTTTTTCATATCATCAGAAATAACCGGTATTGATCAAATCGAATTTTGTCATTCAAATTCTTGCTAGTGGGTTTTGTATCAACACTATACTAGTCGATTTAAAATCTATTGTTTGTCCATGGGACAGAATACCAGTTAGCATTCACAAAATACTCATAGCGGTAGTTTCGAAATTATCAAAGCTTGTCCAGTACCGTGGTCAGTTATCTGAAGAAATGCAAGAAGCCAGAAATAAAAATTACCGAATCTCATTCACAAAAAATGAGTCAAACTGAAATCAACATATACGTTTGGTTAGAGTTTTAAGATATTTTAAATCACACAAGAAAAAGCGACTCTTTTATTTATTTATTTATTACCTACAGAAAAATCTAAACTTACTACCTATACTACCATAACACCATGTTATCGTCTAAAACTAACATATATAACGTATTAAACTTACATTATATTACAGAAGATAGGAGTATCATACACTCCCATATGGTCATGCATTTCAACTGGAATTCTAGATGAACCCTTTTTTGTTGCGACCAAAGACCAAAATGTTTTATGGTCAGTAGAAATACTATTTTTAGTTTTATCTGTGTATAACTTATAGCAGTTATCTATTTGAGACTTTATCAATGATCTTACTACGGTACTCACGACCTGTCTTTTTAAAGGCCTTATAATGATGTTAGCTTGCACTTTTTACTACAAATCAAGTAGATAATAAATTTATATAATTTATAATACTTATTATTGAATGTTCCAACAACGCCCAGTTGATACTCCACATCGACGCATAAAGACCGCCCTTTTAAAGTTAGAAGTTTTATTTATATTGTCACTTAAAAGAATGTCCCAACCAAACCAAGTGTTTCTGAAACTGTCTCTACTCGAATCGTTCATACCCAACCCTTCTTGTTGCAGTAGCAGTGATTTTGAAGGGGATAAATTTTTTGTTTTATGTTTTTAACACGCTTATATTAGCTTAGATTGTATGTCTGTATATATGTATGTAACAGAATCTTTAAGCTTAATTTTCATTGGTTTCTAAAAGTCTGACAAACTTTGCACACGTATCAAGGCCCGATGACAGTGCAATAATTTAAGAAAAAATTTTCCATTATCCTTATTAGGACTATCAGGATTAATAAATAATAGTTAAAAAAAAACAAAAAAAAAAACACGCCAAGAGTTTTTATTACAATAGTAGAAGGTCGGCGAATTAATCATAATGAATTACGTCAAATAAAAATCATAATAAAATTTTTAACAGAATAATTCAAATCAAAGTAAAAAGCGTGGGGTGCATTCTCCTTCATTTTCATAACTCTTCTCTCATAGATAGTTGCCAATAGAATAATTGTCAAATTTAAATGTTTAAAGAAAAATATTGTTTTTAAAATGATATCTAATAATTTGTTTAATATGCCCCAAAGTTAGTAGGTAAGTAGCAATGCAGAGTGATTCGTGACCTAGTGTACAAAACGTCTAAATTGGCCCACCCTGTACAGTGTACTTATGTGGAGTATGAGGCATGCCTGGGGTATAACGAAACGGATATAATTGATCAGTTCGTCTTTATTTAAAATTTTCGTATTTTGGCAAAAACTTATCCACCTATAGTTCCTAAACGACTTTTTTTAAAATGTTTTATAGAAAAACCAATCAGGTCCTTCAATTGTGAGATGCTCTGTTTATTAATTATTCAGAGGTTTCCTTAGCGCAAAGAATTTCTCTTGATGGAATCTTCAAATTATTTGCACTCAACATGCATGTCAATGCACCCACTCGTATTTCGTCCTCTTCATCGACCACTATTGATTATGTCTGCAGTAATTTGGACAGTGTTACCTGTTCAGTGCACTCGATGGGTAAATCGGATCATGAGGGTGTGCATGTCCAATTCCCTGGTATTTTTAAAAACAAATCTGGCCGCCGCCTTGGGAGAGTATTTAGTGGGAACAATTTTAAATTTATTTTCTCAATCCATTTCGTCTGTTAACTGAAATATAATTCAGGCTCCTCCACAACCATTTTCTTCCTTTTATTATACATTGCGTGATAAAATAAATATCTGCTTTCCCTTGGTTAGACTTAAATCCAAGAGTCGAAAACCATGGATCACCGCGGGACTAAAAATATCTGCCCAAAATCTGCGATTCCTAGCAAGATTTCGCAAATCTATTGACAATCGATTCATTAGGTCTTATTTTCAGGATTATCGAAAAATTGAAAAATTTATAGGGCATCTGATAAAAGTCAGAAAGGAACTGTATTACAATGAGCGCTAAGACTCGGCCAGTAACAGACAGAAGCAAAGTTGGTCAATCATTAACGAATCCAGGCAGTCTTCTCGTCGGCGGTTGGTTGCACCGGACTTGGGGCCCGATGATTTCAGTGACTATTTTTCTAATTTTGCTGAGATGTTACTGGAAGCAGTTCCCAGTGACGGCGATCCATTTCAGTATCTTAATCGGATTGCGATCAACCAATCATTCTTCTTCCACCCTTTAGATGCCACCGAGGTCCTTGAAACAATTCAGTTCTCGAAGAATCATAGGTCTTCGGGTTCCGATGGTATCTCTTCACGTCTGCTGTCACTTCTGGCTGCGAGCGCTTTACGTGCTTTGGTTTGGGCAATCAATTAGTCATTGTTTCAGGGCGAGTTCCCATTCTGTTTAAAGGAAGCTATGATTATCCCTTTTCATAAAGGTGGTAGCTTGGACCGACCCTCTAACTTCCGTCCCATATCAATTTTGTCTACCCTCTTCAAGGTTCTTGAGCGGCTTGCAAAAAAGAGAATTGTCTTTTTTTTGACCAAATACAATGTGCTGTCCCCTAATCAGTATGGGTTTCAGTCATCTAAAGGCACGCAAGATGCCATTTTCAGATTCTTGGACGGTGTGTATCTATCTATGAACTCCAGGGAGGCTGCAGCAGCGGTGTTCTGTGATCTGTCCAAGGCCTTCGATATGTGTGAATCATGGAATTCTGCTGTCAAAGCTTGATTTTTACGGATTTAGGGGAGTGGCTTTGAGGTGTGCAGTAGGTGATAATAACCTACTGCTTAAAGTGGATAAATCCCAATTTATTAAATTCAACTATAAAAAAATGCTTATTCATCTACCTATAAAGTAGATCTCAAACAAAATTGAAACTCTGGATTAAGTAACTTTTCTGGGGAGGTTAGACCAAAGAAAGTCTCTTACTGCTATGCATTAAAAATAATTTCCATGCATGTAAGTGCAGAAACATCAAAAATAGCAGACCATGCCTCTATGTACACTCTCGTCTAAAATATGAAGTCATATTCTGGGGTGACAGCTCGGAGGCAGGTAGGATCTTTGTTCTTCAGAAACGCTGTATCAGAAACATATATGGCCTAAAAGTGATAGAAACTTGCAGAGAAAAATTTAAACAAAGTAAAATCTGAACACTCCCATGCACTTACATTTTGGAAGCAGCGTTGTTATCCAGACCTCTTCTTAGAAAGAAATAGGAAACATCCCCATAAATACAATTTAAAAAATGTAAAATGTAACTTTAGTTTTATTCAGAAAAATGTTCAATCTTATAAAAATTTTCAGTAAAATACCTATTGAGATAAGAGCACTTGAAAGCAAAAAATTTAAAACATTTTTAAAATTAACTCTGATTGAAAAATGCTATTATTCAGTTGATGAATTCTTAAATGATACAACTTTCCCGAATCTGAGCTGATAGATAACATAACACTACTTTTTATTTAAATTTTACGTGAATGCATAAATACCCACATTGATATTATACTTAGTTGCTTAATTGCCATTGTGTCGTGTGTGTCTGTGCTTTTTTAATTGTATTGTATTTAAAATTAGTGTAAGTTTTATTTTAGAAAATTTTATTACTAAAATACTGTGCAAGCAATCTTAGTTAATTTTAATTTAGTTTATTATCTTAATTTGATTTTCTTTTGATACATCCTATATCTATTATCGGTTATTGTTCTTTTGGATTAATAAGACCTTGAATTGAATTGAGGTGGTTAAAGTCATACCTGTCTGATGGTTGCATCTGGATTTTCTTCAGGGATAGTACACCTTAAATGTGGTGTACCTCAAGGGTCAGTGTTAGGTCCTATTTTATTTTTATTATACGTTAATGACTTAAGCCCACTACCACTGCATGGACTAGTGGTTCAGTTTGCCGATGATATTACAATTCCGTGGCATAACAAAGATCAAAAAGTAGTTAGATCTCTCATAATAAAGGACCTTCACAAAATTAAAGAGTGATGCATCTGCAATCAGCTTGTATTCAATGTTGATAAGACTTTTATTCTGGGCGTGTGTGTGTAATGTGGAAGGTTTTTTGTTTGATGAGCAGAGCCCACTATATGGTGAGGATTATTGTCGATTTCTCAGCCTCTTCATTGATGGGAGTTTAAGGTTTGACAACCATGTTTTGGGCCTCGCTGCTTAACTTTCTTCGGGTTGTTTTGCAGTCAGGGTTGCCAGGCATGAGTTGGGAGGGAGGGTTGTTTGCGCGTTCAGTTTATTTCGCCCTAATAGACTCTCATATCCGGTATGGGTTGCCATTTTGGGGTTTGTGCTCCAAGGGATTCCTTAACATCATTTTTATTATTCAGAAAAAAACCATTAAGGTATCTGTGTGGTGTTGGTCTGAGAGTCTCCTGTAAACCTCTGTTTGTAGCTGAAAGAATTTTAACAGTTTTCTCACTCTTTATATTGGAAACTGCTACACTCATACATAAGTCCGTTAGTCCACCATCCTGCACCAGTCATAATACTCGTCAAGTAAACAACTTATTTATTCCAATCCCCACCTCCTCACTTACGAGAAACTCTTTTATATTTATTAGTCGTAAAATATTTAATCATGTTCCTTTTTCGATTAGGATTGTTACAGACCTTAAAGAGTTTAGGAGGGAACTAAAGAAATTAATCATACCAAAAGCTTACTACAGCATTGAAGATTATTTTAACGACTCATTTTAAATTAATTATATATCTGTTGATAAGATTTTTTTTTAATTCTTGTTTTATGTTAGTTCTTGCCTTTTCTTTTCTTCTTTTTTTAGTTTTTTTTCTTTGATGATATGAAATATGCCCCTATGTACAATCAAAATGGATTCTGTATCCTGTTTTAAGTTTAACCAAATAACTACTAGTATTGTAAATTCTAGGATTAGGAAGCTTTTAGCACACGTTTGTAAACTTAGCAAATGAAGTATATTTTCACTTTGACTGTACATGGGATCTGAG
The DNA here is from genome assembly GCF_022605725.1 of Anthonomus grandis grandis. NCBI lineage: Eukaryota > Metazoa > Arthropoda > Insecta > Coleoptera > Curculionidae > Anthonomus > Anthonomus grandis. Next base: position 33,143,806 of record NC_065547.1, on the reverse strand, counting down.
TTTTTTTAGTTTTCCTAAAAACTACATACATTTCTGAAGAAAAATATGCCATTTTGTTGAGTGGCACATCAAAGGTTAGGTATGTATAAAAAAAACCTTTGGGTGGTATACATATGTCTATTTAGCGATGTGTGTATTAAAGCTATACCTAAGCGGTACTAAATAAATCGTCCAGAAAGCTATATGTATACCTACAGAAGAAAGCATCAATTAATTTCATCACATTTGAAGGGCTCAAACTAATCAAGTAAGTCTGGGATTTTTGACAGATGTTTTTAAAACGACATTCATTTACCTATTTCGTTTCTGTTTGACGCTGCCTTGTACGTTTCAATTGTAAAAATGACTTTATTTACAAATATTGAGTATGCAGATATCGTAGTTGGTTACGGATTCAGTAATGGTAATGGAAGGACTGCTGCAGAAGAATGTAGAAGATCGAGTTCGAATCAGCCAACGTTTGCTGCAACTTTTAATACATTGCTGCGTGGATGACATTCTTCAAAAGTTTAAATATTGCAATTTTTTTGCCTGCTTAAATTTTCTTTTTTGAAAAAAAAATGCCGAAAATTCAAACTATTTTAACAAATACGTCAAAATATGCAGTGTTTGTTAATAGGCAATAAAAATAGTATCATGAAGTATTTGTTTAATCCAGTCCTGGTGATTTTGATAAACATAATTTATTCATGCCATATACACAAAGGTTTCTCACATACGTCACAGAGAAAATCTTTACACTTCTTCATATTATTAATAATCAAAGGATTTAAAGCCTAAAAGTTTTATATTACAATTACATATCTGGAAAATCATCATTTAGAAATTTTTGTATTGAATAAAAACATTTTTTCAATAGATAATCTTTTATAGTAAATTTATATTGCTTGGTAGGTAACAGTTTAATGGCAGCAGGGAGAGCATTATAGAGTTTGAAACCATAGAAGGAAATCCCACACTTAACCTTGTGTATCATATGAAAATCTGTATGTATATATGTTCGACAACGACTTAACAGTTGATTGTTTTCAAAATAATTTGTGCTTCTAGCCTTAAGAAGTTTACGAATACCTTAGAGAAAATTGGCACCATTGATATTGGTCTATAATTGTTTACTGCGTCTGTTGAACCCTTTTTGTGGATAGGGACAACTTTAGAAATTTTAGGTACAGATGGAAATACCCCTTCTTTAATACAATGATTAATTATTAGATAGTATTGGTAACACTGGTTTATACGCTGCAAGAAAGAATTGATTTGGTGGGTCTTTATTATCAACAAAATAAGTCGCTAGAGCAGCAGCACGTGCTTTTAATGGTAATCATCGGTATAAAAGGATAAATCATCCTTATGTAATGAATTTGATATTGGAAATTTCAAGAAACATGATCAGTACAAAACAGAAAAAGTGAAGTTCAGGGTCCAGTCAGAAATGAAATGGTAGAAATTGCAGTGTTGGGTCATGTTGAGATGAAACCTAATACATCTGCTCAAAAAATTGCTATCGCAATTGGATTTGACACTCCAAATGTAACTCTCCAAAGTACCGTTCACAAAATTTTAAAATTACATAAATATTATGCCGACAAAATCAAACTAATACATGTAAAATTTTGTGAGTACTTTAGTTATTTGCTGTACTGTGTTTCTCGGACAAATGCCTTTTATATGCATGGTGAAGTCAATAGAAACAACTGTCAATACAGGAACGACACTAATACTCATTTATTTCGAGAAAACATACACAGTGACCTTAAAATTTTAATGTATGGGTTGGTATTTTCGGAGATCATATGTCATTCTATATATCATTCTAGAAAATGAACTGTCGTTTGAACAAGATGCGGCACCACCACATTATGCTGTTGCCATTCGTCATTTGTTGAACGACGTATTTCCTGGACGATGGATTGGCCGGAGAGATACCGTAAAATGGCCGGTTAGATCTACCGATCTTACCCCTTTGGATTTTTTATGGAGTCATCTAAGAACCGAAGTCTTTACCAAAAAACCTGACTCCCTTGCAAATGGTTGAAGGTTTATTTTTTTCTCCACATTTAATTATATTTCTCGAAAACGAATTGATAAAATAAAAAAATTAAAATAGGGCTAAGTGGTCATTAAAATTACTTTTAATTCAAGGTGTAACTCAAGCCCTATTCCCATTTGAAAAAATTAACATGGGTCTCTTTCTGGAGGGGGAGGGGTCAGGGAATGTCAGAGAAGCGCGATTTCTGTCAATAAATATCCCCCTCAAAATTAAATTTATTTTCTAATACATATACGTATTTTCCAGCACTAGAAAGAAAGAAAGAAGAAAGAAAGAAAATGTGCTATATTACGTAAGAATAATCTTGTGTACAAGCATCCTACAAGCGAAAAAAAACAAAACAAAAAACAATTTCAAAAATTGACATAACAATGAACAAAATTAAACAACAGAAGACAAAACTTTTTGAACATACTTGAATTAAAGATAACTAAATAAAACAATCAATTACTAAATAAAGGTAAACTTGCTGACAAAACTAGAGAAGAAAAAGGAAAAAAAAAACTTTCCAACATGTCCAAGGTTAAAACCTATCATTAAAAAAGTCATCCAGGTTATAATATGCCTTAGCCAATAAAATCGACTTTAATTCTCTTTTAAATTTCTTAACATCCGATATATATCTAACACATAGAGGAACATGACTGTAAATTTTTTTACTTATGTAAATTAATAAGTTTTTGGTAAGTTAAGTAAGTAAGTAAGTTAACTAAATAAACATTTTTCGAAAATCCCTATACAAAATGTACGTATTTTTATATTACATATTATATTTTACGAGATGTAATTAAGTAGTTCTGATTAGGAAAGTACTGTGCAGCATACCTAACAATCAAATTTCAAGAAATATCCTCTGGTACGCGCAGGGGAAAGAATAGTATATTCACGAAAAATAAAAGAGCGTCAAAGTCTTCTTTAAGATAAACATCGGCAACAGCGCCACCGTACCGCTTACAACAACAACAACAACAGTTCGTCCTTTGTGGTTTTTGTTGGTGGTAGTGGTGGTACTGCTCCGTACCAGTGACGTCATTCACCATAGGAGCTCACGTGACGTCCGTCGCGCGCGCTCCTTTATCTCGAGTGGAAAAACAATTTCAACAATTTTCGATATTTCAAGTCAGTCAGTCGGATGCGTTATTACCAATCGCGAGACGCGCAATTCTTTTGTATTTTTTTGCAATTTTGTTTTTGATTGTGCGCACCACTCCCGCTTGATTATTTTGGTTTTTTCCCTGTTTCCTAGTTGTTTACGTTGTGCACGTGTGCGCGCCTGTTTTGACCAATAAGCAACGAGTGGATATTGTGTTTTTAAGGTAAATTATAAAAAAAAAATATTCTAGAAAATAAAAATACGTCCGTTATCAATAAACAAACATTTACGCCCTCTTTATAATAGTGTTTCCGGGAAATACCTGTTGGTGTAACGTTGTGTAAACTATAATAAAAGTTTTCTTCGTTATAAATCGCATGTAGTAGCCTTGAACCGCGCCAAATAATATATTAATTTCGCTAAAAATACCGTTGACATCCTATATCTACATGGATGGGCGGGAGATCGTATCAAAGGCCTTTGTTAGGTCCACGAAAATGGTGTTGTGCCCACTTTCTTTTACTTATTACATCCAGTGCAAACGTCTTAAGATTAAAAGTTTGTAAATGTCGTGTTTTTTTTTTTTGACGTAAGTAGTGTTTACTAGTTGGTTTTTGCGATGTATTCAAATTACACTCCGCATGACATAGAATTTCTCCATCTCAGAGTTAAAAAATAATTTTTCTATGATATGATATATCATGCGACATAGTTTTTTTTTTAATAAATTATCGTTATAGTGGATTTTTTCAAGAATATGTCACGC